>NC_072456.1:27632168-27672168 GCF_027596085.1 Anoplopoma fimbria
ACACACACACCTAAACACACACACACCTAAACACACACACACCTAAACACACAGTAATCTATTGTTATCATATTTCATTACAACATAAAAAACACCTCCAGTCCAAGCTCCAGGATGTAGTAATATTAATCCATTAAATGTGTGTGTTTCACTTTAAACTCCAACTCCCAGAAATCTTTGTGGCAGCACAAAAAATATGCTAGGAATGCTAGTTGGGCCACTGGGAGAGCTGCAAGGATGTGCTTTTTGTGGGGGGACTGGGATTCTTTAACCAGCCCAGAAACTCTTTTAAAGGGATTACTGGGGAATTATAACACTTTATTTAAACTCCACTGCATTACGAAGGGGGGCGGGGCAGTTATTTTATTTGTGTAGCATTTAATCCAGATTTGTTGCAGCTGAATTCACCAGAGGGAATGTGGTAGCTGCATGTAATCTAGATAAGAAAAACCTGATTTCCTTGAAGGCCCCCCTCCTCCCTGCAGGTTGATTAACCATTGTTATGTGAAGCTGATAGCAGTTTCACAAGATCTTACAGCGTGCGGAGGAGGAAGAGGGGGGGTGGATCTGTATTTCTTTAAATTTTTTTCGTTTGCATGACTAAAGAATGTTCTCCGCATTTGTTCTGGTGCTGCTCGGTGATTTATAGTTTATCTCGGCCAGAGGAATGTCTTCTGTCACCACCTGATAACTGACTTTCCAATAAATCACAGCGCAAAAGTCGTTCCCTCCATCAGACTGTTGGATCAGAGAGATGGATGCAGCAGAGAGGATAGTTTCATATTTCCCCCCTTTTGTGTTTGACAGATGTTCTGTTTCCAGTACAGCTAGAAATCAAAGGCTGCTGGTTAAAGGATTGTTGTGTTCCTGTGCCTTCATCATCATGAGTTCACGAGACCCGGAGAGTTAAAGGCACAAGATAAACAAAGTGATAGTGAGCAGATTCCTCAGAAGTCACATGGAACCAGAAAAATGAACCAAATGCAGTCGGGTGAGGCTGCAAAGACCTGACATAGTTTCAGGTGTGTGAGAGAAGTGAGGCTACAACTAAAACATATTTTCATTATTATAGAGCTGCAAAGACAACTATTTTGATTATCCATATTTTAAAGCAAGATACTACAGGTGAATTAAACATAAATATCACCATGAAAGTTCCCCAGGTTGATTCATCACATTAAGACAATTCCTTTTTGTACAAGTTTCCTGTAAAAGTTCATGTTTAAATATGCAAATCAGACATTATCTTATTAAATATGTGCACATTTTCATTCATTTCCAGAACATAAATGTGAACATTGGATAAAGTCCGGTTCAAATTCTTGTTTGAAGTTGTTGATATATTAGAGTCAAAGTTTTTTCTATCTACCACTCCACAAATCAGAAAATGAAAAATAGACCAAAATTTACATGAAAAACAATGTGTCTGTCTGTAGTGTCTCGCTATAAGAAAAATAAAGTAAAAATAATTTGATTCTAGCTTCTTAACTGTGAATATTTATGTTTCTTTTCTCATTTAAGACAGTCAACTGAATATATTTGAGTTGAGGACGTTGGTATAATAGAGCATAATAGATAATTAAAATTATTCTTAGATGTATTATGATTATTGATTAGTTCATGATATCTATAAAAATGTCCAAAAACTACTGGAAAAATAATTAAAAATGTCCCAAACCCCCCAAATACTCAGTTTACTATTATATAAAACACAGAAAAGCAGAAAAATATTACATTTTATAAAGCAGCTATAACCAGTGGCTATCAGAATCCACCTTCTGTCCATCGACTAATCGATTCAATACTTCAGCAGCAATCTCCCCAATTTCATTATGACGGTGATATTGATATTATTCAACAGATTTGGGATGCTCATTGGCTGATATTATTAAAAAAATGTCAGACTTTAATTGATTTGAAGATTAAATGCATATTTAGAAAAAATCAAAGAGAAATTTAAAGGAACAGTGTAAGTTTAAGTGGCATCTTGGGATTTGTGGCTGGTTGCAACCAACTAAATCCCCCTCAGCTCAACCCCTCCGCTTTCTAAGCGTTTCAGAGAGTTATCTTTTGGATTTTAGTACAACCAAAAGCTTCTTTTATCAATATATGATATCAATAATGGCCGAACATCATGCTGTGTTTGTGTAAACATGAATTAGGTTTCACTTTTGTTTACATGTTCACAGATTTATTGATACATTTTTGGCTTTTTACTCGCCGTTATGTTTTATTGCACGTTCAGCAACGAATGCTGTCAACTCAGACTTTTAGAACGAATCCCTACCTTTTTAGATGACACAAAATGCAAAAGGCTCTTTTCAGAGTCAGTATTCAGTTCATCCCTTCTGGACTGCTGTCAAAACATGGCGATGCAAGATTGCAGACTCTGTGGAAGACAACCTGCTCCCTACGTTAATATAAATTACTTTTTCTAAGCTAAATATTCCACAACTATTCATAGTTTCAAGTGATTAAACACTGATTTAAACATAGTTCTGAATATTATATTCAATATCTGCCTCCCTAAATATTCCACACTGTCCCTTTGATCTGTAACTGATTGTAAAATACAATATATATTGAATCTTGGTAGTTTGTGTTGAAGACAGATTTAGGGGACTGAATGTGTCCGGGATCAAACTCTGAAGCATCTTGAACTGAAGCCGTTCTTAACACAGCGGCGGGCGGTACACCCAGCGGCGTGCGGTACACCCGTTCAACCATCCTGTGATGTGACGGCTCCGTACGGCTCGTGATGAGTTCGAGGCCTCACAGTCTGCTGACCTGGCGTTGGTGTCAGTGGCGTAATTATCCCCAACACAAGAGGCATTGAACTCCAAACACAATAGTCAATGACGATCATGATGCTGCGTAACGGAGCAGCCAGAGGTCAAGTGTGCCCCCCCCCCATCGCTGCTGGATTGAACGCCAGAAGTTTTATTTGTTTTAATTGGATCAAAACAACTTTTCAAACCATCTACATGTCCCTCAGTGCTCATTGAGCTCACTGTTCTTGATGAAGACGATGTCTTCGAGTTGCCTCAAGCAGCTCCCTGCTGATCTGCGGGGCTTTTCTATTTTTTTTTTTTTTTTTTGGTTTCTGACTGTGGAATGAGCGTTATGTCAGGCATGCCGACACTAATGCCCGGGGGGCTCTGCTCTGCTCACGGCCCCCAGACAAAGCAGCAGCAGAACAGAGGCAGTTCCCACGTGTCTGCCTCCTCCTCCTCCTCCTCCCCCCCCTCCTCCATCCCCGATCCCCGATCCCCTAGGCCCTCCTTTATTAGCTCTGTTATGCAACAGGCACGGCCGGCACCGCCGCTCGCCAAAAGGGAGGCCTTTATGCTCGGTCACAAAGCACACCAAATTCAATTATTCTGGAAAAAAGGGGGTGAGCTGTGTTTCCAGCACCGAGAGGTTATTCACATGCGCTGAACCCCGCTGTTATTTTGCTTCCCCCAGTGTTTCCATTATGATGGCTCTTTTTTTTTTTTTTTTTTTGTCTTTTGTCCGGTCGCTTGATTCCATGTCATTTGTGTCTCCTGTGTTTCTCTTTCATGAGCAGACAATGTGTTTTGTCTTCAGCTTCCAGCTTGTTCTGGAAGGTCAGACCTTTTCCCTCGTTGCTTCCTATATTTTTACATGATTAGCATAAATCAAATAACTTATTAATTGCTGTTGATGTTGCTTTGCATGAGCTCTCAGTGCTCTGTGGGCTTTGGAGCAGTCGGAGCTGCAGGGTTGCTTGTGATTTATGTGTAGATTGTGAAGAATGCTACCTAAACAGGACATGCCAAACTCGGCGGATCGACCTCCAGCTCCGGGGCCACCATTGTTGTATTTTTTCCTCTTTCCCACATCTGCACAATTCTTATTCAAAAAGAATGAAAGATGTAGTTGACAGCGCAGAAGCTGCCGATTCGGTGGGTTATGTTTCTGCTTTTAAAATCTAAAACAATTGCTGTAATTGATGAGCTTGTTGTTTAAAGCGCAGACTCTAAAATGATCTCTTTTAACTATTTGTGAAACACTTAACACCATCATTTACAGGCAGTATATAAACATTTAATCAAGACACTAACATGGAGTTGTACAGCAGATATAAGTCCATTTTAGTATCTTATTTAATGTAGTATCTTGTATATTACCTTTTGATATTTTTTACGGTTTACTTATTTATTAAGCTTTTACTGATGATTTATTTATTATACTTGTCTATTTTTGTTACCGCTCTTGTTTCTACAATATCCACTCTGCTGCTGTTTGTTTCAAGGCAAAATGAGAAGGATTTGTCGTTTTGGAATGAGACATAAGTGATGATATTGGTAGTTAGTTCTCTACCTGTCAGACACTACTCTGGGTCAATAAGATCCTGGTAGTTGGTGCTCTACCTGTCAGACGTTACTCTGGTCAATAATATACTTGTTGTTTATCCTCCGCCTGTCAGACGCTGCTTGGGGTCAAGAGGATTCTGGTAGTTGGTGCTCTGCCTGTCAGACGCTGCTCTGGGTCAATAAGAACCTGATAGTTGGTCTTCTGCCTGCCAGACGCTGCTCTGGGTATAAAGGGTTGTTGCCCTTTACTCTTGATGAAGTCAAGGAGCAGATTTCCACATCTTTGAAATGAAGTTGTTGTTGTTGTTGTTGTACAAGTTTTTTCAGTAAAATAAACCTCTTGAGAATAAACCATCTTGTTTTTTTAATAAAATGAAGAACAAAAACAAACCAAAGACATTCAATTTATAAGAAAGACGAAAACAAAAACAATCAACCGACCATAACAAAAAAGATAAGAAGAGCATGTTGACAACCACAAACCATTTTAAACATGTAAAATTATGTTAAATTATAATTACGTGTTATCACTTTAGACTTGGTATTAAACTTGAATACTTTGAACTGTTATTGATCCCTTAATGTAATCTTAGAGAAAGATGAAGAAAATATGCTGAATTGAGAGCAATCTGATTAATATTAAAATGAGTGATCAGTATGTCCCCTTTCACAATAAGACGAGCCGTTCCCCGGCGTCCAGACGGCGTCTAAATGTGTTCGGAGACAGAGACGGGTTCTACTTATAGGAGACCTATTTCCATAAGATTCAACACATAATGGGAGACGCTGCTGTCCGTCAGCTGCTCTGAAAATGCTGCACCACAGAGGCTCGACATGAATGACATTCCTCCCAAAGTTGTTTTCCACATTTCTTTTTTAACACCCAGAGGAATTTCATAAGGCAACAACACTTGTGGCCCTTTTTTCTTTTCTCAGAGACTTGAGCTAAACGCGGTGAGAATGAAAAGCAGGTGGTGGGTTTGTGGTGCATGTTGGGGTTAAAATGGGAACATGTAGAATTCTCTGTTATCGCCTCGTCATCGGCGGCATATTTGTTTAGTTTTTTTGGGGTCACATATGCGATGCTTGTCATCCAGAGGTCAGGCCTTCGCTTCTTATTTGTGGACTTCAGCAGCTGGTTGACGATAAAAGACTTCTGGATGAGTTTGATGTGACGTCAAACTATCACAACTCAACTTTTCCTCATATAACGTTTCGTACGATATCTTAGGAAATGTTACTCCTTGTTTCTCATGTGTTTTCCTACAAACGTCCAGCAACACGTGTCATTTCCTGCTGGTTACATGAATACAGTCTTTTCAAAATAAACTACAGTCTTCACAGGAAACAACTCTGTTAGGTTTAGTAAAAGATGGTGAAATACTCAGTTAGGTTTAGTTAAAGATGGTGAAATACTCAGTTAGGTTTAGTTAAAGATGGTTAGGTTTAGTTAAAGATGGTGAAATACTCAGTTAGGTTTAGTAAAAGATGGTGAAATACTCAGTTAGGTTTAGTTAAAGATGGTGAAATACTTAGTTAGGTTTAGTAAAGATAAAGTTATTTAGTGATGGTGAAATACTTAGTTAGGTTTAGTTAAAGATGGTGAAATACTTAGTTAGGTTTAGTTAAAGATGGTGAAATACTTAGTTAGGTTTAGTAAAGATGGTGAAATACTTAGTTAGGTTTAGTTAAAGATGGTGAAATACTTGGTTAGGTTTAGTTAAAGATGGTGAAATACTTAGTTAGGTTTAGTAAAGATGGTAAAATAGTTAGTTGGGTTTAGTAAAGATGGTGAAATACTTGGTTAGGTTTAGTTAAAGATGGTGAAATACTTAGTTAGGTTTAATAAAGATAATTATTTGGGTTAAAATAATGACAAAATTTCCGTTACTGAAGAACCCAAATTACGTGACAAATCAACGTTTACTTTCTGTTTCATGCGGGGAACAAACGGCGGTCTCCTGGCTAAAAGATCTCTGTTTGTTGGACCCATCCACCTCTCCTCCTGCCCGTCCTTTGTGGTCTTTATACTTCCTGGTTCATGATAACGTGGATTACATACAAAACTATTTCTTGGGATATCTACGGATTATGGCGCATTAGTTTTTGTAGTATAGCTACGAATGCTGCATGAGAACTTCACAATTAAACACCAGTGTCAGAGACTCATCTCATCTGCACTGGGACACTGAGACAACCTTAATTAACACATTTGGTGGAGACATCAACGACATGTTTTTTAATTTAATCTGAACTGAGTGAACCGTATAAAAGACCACAGAGACATGAGTGTCTTTTGATTTTTTGTGAGCTGCTTGAAAACATGTGGCTTCTGTGGTCGAGCTGCTCGAACCCAAAGTGTGAAAACCCGACTCCTTTGGTTCTATAATTAAATATAAAAAGGAATATATATAATGTGTGTTGAGTAAAGCAGAGTCCACACATCTTAATCTGCACATTGTTGAAGCAGAGAAACAGGTCCAGGTCTAGGTCCAGGTCTAGGTCCAGGTCCAGTGACCCAGACTCCAGTTTCACATGCCTCCCCGATGCAGCAGCCCGTCTCCAGGCTACAGATAGAAATACCCTGTGGGACTCCTCAGGATGGCACAGATTATTCTAGAATTAGCCAACGTCTTTGACAACTAAATATGTTTTAGCGAGGACCCGGGCAGCATTTCTTTCCTCCACAGCTGAACATGCTTGTCATTCTGTCGGTCTCTCACGTTTTCTATTTCAGATATCTGTCTCAATTTCTATTTCCTCTTTGATCGAAAGACGATCCTGGAGAAACGTATTAATAATCTCATTCTCTGACTGCTGGCAGAGCAGTTTGTTACCAACCATACCAGGATGTGTTCATGTATTTATAATAATGTATATGTTAATATTTCTCTACATTACTACTGAGGTGGGGTTGTTTTTTCACAGCTGCCTCTGGGGTTTATTTTTGCCTAAGTTACTGATTGTTGCATGACGATAGGATGAAATACAGACTGATTTAAAAACCCTGAGACTGCAACTAAGGTTGTAAAAATATTAATTTAAGTGAATTAATGGGAATAAATGTAAATATAGGGGTTATTTGCTGAAGCTAATAGTCATATGCATATAGAAACAAACCTCATTTATTGAGTTTTGAAGGATTATATGACATTTGTATCTTATATAAATACAATTGCCTTTTATAATGTTCCATTAATTAATAAAGACATATATTTTTATAGAGACGTTGACACCGAAGCCGTGGAACGATAACGCACACACATACCAGCAGCAAAACAAACAAATTGATAAACAACACATAATTATGAGAATACTCAACATATTAATGTTGTTCCTCTGCTTTTCAAAGCAAAACAAAACAAGAAACTGATAAATAAATAAACAGTTAAATCATCATGCTTTTAACCAAAACATGTTATGAAACCAAGTATTTTTTTTGTATCCCCCCTAAAACAGTTAATTATTAAAATTAACCGTTTTTATATTTAAATTGTGTAAAATAGGTTACTGTGTTAGCATGCAACCATTTCCTTGTTAACACATAGTACAGCTGAGGCTGACTGAATGACATCAGTTCTGCAGGTATTTGCTCAGAAGTGACAGTGATCGTATGAGAGCTCTGTAATGATCATGTGATGAAAACGGTTGTTAAAGTCAGTGTTTGGCCTCTCATAGCAGAGCAGAGTCAGACCTCCATTAACTCTGGTGTGTAATGCATGAAGTTTACTCGGGGTCACTGTGTCAGTATGACGGCAGAATGACACCGTTGTTTTTCTCTAAGAGCTTCTCTGACGAGACGGGAGAAGAAATCGTGTCTCAGATCAGATCTGCACCAAAGACAAAAGGAAGCAAATATAACTTTTATATTAATGTGAAAACATCTCCATCAAACTACTGGATTTATTCTAGTTCATCACCAACACTACATTTTACAGATTACATGTGAACACATCATGATAACGTTATAATTTACCTTCAGCCAATACTAATTTTCACTGAACAGAGCCTGAATGCATCATAATGTAACTCAACTGAACCTCCGTACATTAGCGGTGCTGCTAACGTTACTAGCTCTCCTCCTGTTGATTTAAACACAGATTTGTTGTAATGTAACATTATCAGAGATCAGAGACTAGAAAAACATAAATGACGTCCTGATCTCATATTTTACTGAATATTGGAGGAGAACGATCGTCAGGAAAACTTTATTTACACTGTGATGGTCGACGTTAAACTGTGTCATTTATCCTTGAGGGGGATCAGTACGGATCAGGGGTCCATTAAACATTAGCTAGAAATGATCATGAAAATGAGTTTTCATGATCGTGTTTTGCTTAGAGATGCAGATTTCAGACTGATGTGTTCATAACTCTGAAGCTCCTCTAGTGTCATAAGAAGCTGCTGTGTGTTGGTCCGTGGTTTACAGAGGCTCTGATACATGCTGCTGTCACAAGACTGCCTAACAAAACCAAACGTTCACATTCAGCTCTGTGGGAGGACATGTTTTCCCGTCTGTCTGTCTCTGGAGGGGGGGGTCAGAGGTCGGAGGTCAGTTCAGGACTCTGACGTCACTCATCCTCCCAGCCAAAGGGTCTCGTGGTCTTTGATCCATAATATATATCAAAACTACAGCATGTTCCGCCGCCGTGGTTCAGCTCATCAGTCATTATTTACTTAAAACAACAGCTCTGTCTGAGTGTTTCTAAGGTTTACTAGAGCAGGTAGTGTCTGGACATCTGTTTACCTTTAACAAACACTAAAGCAGCAGCAGGTTGGGAGTGTGCTGGTGTTTGCTTTGTCCTCGTGTTCGGCTGCATGTACAATTCTTATTTAACTATGGCTGCCCTCCTCTTAGTCCATCAGTTTACTAAAGTTTATATTTTACTCCTTAGTGAAGCCGCCGTGAAAGCCAGCCGGAAAATGACATAATCATGGCCGCAAATCATGTGATTTACACAAATATTCACTGATAAAAGCACTATTTACATGTCTAGGGATTTGACAAAGAGGTACAATTCCCTTTTAGATGCTTTGGAAACAGGTCTTAAAAATCTACATTTGATTAAATATTTTGTAGCCAAATCAAATATGTTTCAGGATATTCAACCTTTTGTTTCTTTATCATACGTTTAATACCTAACTCAGGACGCCCAATGGGGTCACAAGATGAAGACTAGTTTAGGGAGAAGATAGTAATGTTATTTCTACTTTTTAAGACATTTATTTTGTCTTTTTTTCTTGTAATACACAAAAAATAGTTTAAACTCTGAAATGATTCATATTAAACCATCTGAGGAGGTGAAAATGATTCTCTTTCTCCCGCTGGTAGCTGACTTTGTGTCGTTCTAAAGACATAACGTTGGCAACCACTGACTCAGCCGATGGACTGAAACGTATATTTGACAATCAGTTAATTGTTTAAGTAATTAAATGTTAAACATTCCTTTGTCTCAGCCTCTCTAATGTGAGCATTCACTGCTTTTCCTCTGTGAACTGAATATCTGAGTTTGGGACGGTTGTAAGACGTCACCTCAGGCTCTTTCTGGAAATCTTATGCTACATTTAGACGTTTTAAAAAGGCCAAACATTTTTTAATTCAGAATATAATTGTCAGATTAAGAGACAAAGACAATAAATGCGAGTTGCCGTCCTACAATAGGGTTTTCTTTATATTCATCTCAGGATTTTACAGATGAACTAAACTTCATGTTCATCACAAAACATCAACATCTCAGTCTGAGAGTTTTGTCACAATACATAAAATAAATAAATGATTATCACCAGTTTAGTCTGTAGAATTTCCTCAAAAAATGTGTGAAATTTAGAAAGAGTTCATTGAATTTGAGGCATTGTTGCATCAGCTTGTTCTCAGTTCATCCAAACAGAATATATTTAACGATTATTTATTCACATTCGAGCTCTGAAGGCGGCGAGAACACGGTTAACAACTGCAGCTGATATATTTTTAGATGTCCTTGGTATGCCGCTCTAATAAAGACTTTATTGAGGGTTTGTGAGAAAGT
Organism: Anoplopoma fimbria; assembly: GCF_027596085.1. NCBI lineage: Eukaryota > Metazoa > Chordata > Actinopteri > Perciformes > Anoplopomatidae > Anoplopoma > Anoplopoma fimbria. The sequence goes on from NC_072456.1 coordinate 27,642,532, forward strand.
TCCTCTGCATCTTCCCTCTTAATTTGACTCATCAGCATGTGTCTCAGTGCTGTCGGCGTTTTTGGCCTGAAAACTGCGTCTTTTCAACCAAACTGAAGCTGGTGAACGGAGGAATGTGGAGCAGAAAGCCTCGGCTGTGTGCCCGTCATTGTTACGCTTGCCTCGCCTCCACCGGGCCTCGTGCAGCGTCGCATTGTGATCATACTGTGGTGGTGGTGGGGGGGTCGCTGTCACCGGACCCCCGTTAGTCTGATGGATGGTAATCAGACAGTTTAACTGCATGATCCGCTGTCAGCAGACCCACCCTGTAGATTATGGGAGCTAGTGATGTATCAGCCTGATGTGGTTAGTTCTGCCCCGTCATGTTGTAAACTGTGTGTGTGTGTTGATGGTGCACACACACACACACACACACACACACACACACACACACACACACACACACACACACACACACACACACACACACACACACACAGCTTCATAAATCATTACACTACGGCTGTCTTTCATTGTTGACATTTAGTCCCTGCAGATTCAAACTTTAACCCTCCAAACCACAAGAATCCGCTGGCAGGATGAAAAAGCATGTTTTTTTTTCCGACAATTGCCAAAATTACACCGTTTATCACAGCCAGAAGTTGTAAAAACTGTCATCATCATCAGTCCTTGAACGCATCGTGTGTGATGAACGGTTCCATCAGAAAACTAAAGCAAAACCAAGCTTAGAATTGTGATATTTAATCGAAAACATTTCGTTCTACGTGTCTCATTAAAATCTTGCCTCAAAATAAACCGTTTACTTTAAACAGATTCTGTAAAAAACATTAAATTCTGAGCTCGTCAGTGAAACTATGAAGACATGATTGATTCATCTGAGACCAACAGTCATGTGACAGCAATTCAGTGAAACTTTGACTGAACTGCTGCTGAACACAGAGCAGAGAGGAGAGGCTGTAAAAATGTAAATAGATAAATGTATGTAGCACGTAGAGCCTCCATTGTCACAAGGTAACACTTGTTGACAATAAATAGATTCCATTGTTTGCCAATATTTGTAATATAAATTACCGAATAAATTCTTCTTCTGATATGAAGGATCGTTCCTGTGTTTCTCTTGTACTGATTTAGATTTTAATTCATTTCAGGATCACCAAACCGCTGACGTTCGCAGACTGCGTTGGAGATGAACTGCCTCTCGGGTGGGAGGAAGTTTATGACCAGCAAGTGGGAGTTTACTACATCGACCACATCAACAGTGAGTTCATCCCCATTTGTCTACAAGCACTTAAAATAAAACACATACTTAGCTGTAAATTACACTGGAGCAACGATGGTTGAATGTCAGAACGGTAAAGTGAGTCTTTTGTGTCTCGTATACGTTTCCACTGGACCTTCTCTCTTTTCTTATCACACGCCTTTATAGCATTAATGCTTCTTAGGTCCTTCTACACACAGAGTTCATCCCTGAAATGTTCAGGAACATTTCCTGCATGAACATTTCAGGGAAAATCTGTCAAATAACGGCCGACGCTTTAACGTTGAGCATGTCATCAGGTCCGTCAGTCTGGCTCCCAATTGATCCTGATTTACTCTGACTTCATGCACACATTGGCAACGATAAAGTCACGGGAGATTGTCCACCGCAGTATTTTGAACCAGGCTCCGAAAGACCGAGGTGCATGATGGGAAACCTCTTGCTGTCGCCTGATTGGCTCTTAGTTTTGACAACAAAAAACATGTTTAGTAGAAAATTCAAATTTCTGGTGTAATTGTAATATTTAACTCTTGATAGTTTGTCTCATGTTGTGCAGTGAAGGTCTAACCATATAAAAAACATCTTGATAATAACAATAATATTAATAATGATTATAATAATGATAAAGGTTTTAAATAGCACTTCTCATGACGAGCAGCCATTATAATGGTACTTTACCGTGAACGATGTGTGAAGGATGCTTCTGTGTCGTGTCCCCTTTGTCAGAGACCACCCAGATCGAGAACCCGCGGACCCAATGGCGTCAAGAGCAGGAGCGCATGCTGAAGGAGTACCTGGTGGTGGCCCAGGAGGCCCTCAAAGCCAAGAAGGAGATGTACCTGGTCAAGCAGCAGCGTCTGGAGCTGGCTCAGCAGGAAATGTTGCTCTTCCACGAGCTCTCCGAAGACAACCGCTCCATCACCAGCGGTAAGACGCACCAACGTCCAGCTCACTCTGCTGACACGAAGCTAGGGAGGCCTCACTGAAACCTGGTTCTAAACAGGAACCGGTTCTAAATGAGTAAAACTGATAAGGTGCATAGTTAACGGTTCTTCTATCGGTACTTTAGAAGTTCCAAAGTGGTTCTACATGTTCCTCCAGTAGACTCTGAGAACTCTCGTTGTCTCAAACTCAATAAAAGCCTCACTAGTTAAGGAGGAAACAGCAGCAGTTCATCTCAACATCTGGACAACAAGCAGAACATCAGTCTGCAGTAATGATCAGTGTTCTACTGTTTGGAGATCAGCCGTCCATCCTCGTCCACTGCAGGTAACGATAGTCTGATCAGAACAACAGGATCATCAATCAAAGCTAATCACTGAGAATATTGATTAGCTGGGAATGGATTTCAAAGATTTAGGAAATCCTTGTATTGCTACAAGAAAGACTATTTGTTACGATACCCGTCCCTACGAGCAACCCCGTGTTTTACATTAACAACTAAACATGCATGAGAGAACATAAAGAAAGAAAAATATCAAAGGTCAAAGAAGTCTCCACAACGACCACAATCCTGAGCTAATAATCTGGCCTGGATATTCTGCATAGTTGATGTCCCTTCAGGAACTTGTTGAGGGTTGCAGATCTATCACATGATCTTCCAGCCTCCACCCGCCAGCTGTCACACACACAAAGCTTCTACCTCTAACTGCTCTCTCTCTTCCCTTCATGTGTCCTCAGCGATCTCCGGCTCGTCCTCAAACTCGAAATACGACCCCGACCAAATCAAGGTGGAGGTGGCTTGTAGACGCGAGCGGGTAAGTCATTATCGGAGGAGAACAATAGGCTGAGGCGATGGGGGCCCCTTTTTTGTGTTCAGAGGTGGGGGCCTGGGGTGTGGCCCCCCCTACAGGATACCGAGGCTCTGGCCCCGGGGCCTCGGGAGGATGAGGATGAGATCATCATCATCATCATCATGATCAAAGGGTCAGGCAGAGGCTAGTCACTGACTCACATGGGTGAGGGTGTTTCCTGGTTTGTGGTAAACTGAGAAGATGAGTTCAATGCTCCTTTATTCATTCTGTTAACTGGGAAAAATCTCAGCCAGAGTTACTTTTTAAATAGAAATAGTCCAGATAGATTTGAGTTCTTACTTCCAGAGATCAACTCTGAGGGTTTGAAGAAGCATGCGATGCCCAGATCCATGTCAAAGGGATTTATATCCAATAAAAAAATCATTTTTATCTCTGTAAATGTCAGATATAATCTTCACATATGGAAGTATAGTTAATAAAAGTGCAGAGAGGCAGAAGTACAGCTGTATTCACAGAATGAAAAACTGTTTCTTAGACTCAAAATCAAATGTTTTACACAGCTGAAAACACACAGATGAGTCCATTAAATTCACATTTTCACTCCATAAAATAACTTCACACTATGTTTTATTTAAAGGAAGGTGAAGATTCTTAGCTTGTCTAGTTGGGTAATTATGGAATTAAGAGTTTTTAACAAAATAATATCACTATAATAACACTATGTTTTCACTTTAAAGACCAATATACAGGTTTATAATATGTCGATGACAAATGTAGTCTGCAATTTAAAAAAAGAATGATGCACCTTTGGAAAAATTGCTAATCTAATAATCTGCAGCAGCAATATTTTGTACAGATAAATTGGAAAAGTACTTTCCCGTACTATACAGTATGACAAATATGAATAGATAGATTAAAAAAAAAACATGAATTGTGTACAATATTTATGTATAATACGTATATTATTTGTCCAAAACTAAGCCTTAATCAGACATTTTGTTTTAGGAGAGAAGGCCTCGATATGTTAATCACTGTGTGCAGGGTCATAATCATAAAACCGAATCTGAAACTAAAATTGTCGTAAAACTGCAACAAAATAAAAACGACGCACTCTGAGAAGAGAGTAACTGAAACGATAAAGCCTGGTTAAAAACTAATAAAGATAGACAAATATATCACGACTGGAAAAGGAGAAGCATGAATTTCCGTTAACACTTGATAAGCTGAATGTTAACGTTCCAGCAGGTGGCGCTGTGTTGAAAATGCTTCGTGATTTAAATATTGTAACAGATCAAATGTCAATAACCACAAAGCTGTTCAGCTCAGGTCTGATGTTAACCAACTGGTTTTGTTTCTTTAAAGGTTCTCCACCATCCATAGCTACATTATAACTGACAAAAACACAATAAAACTAAATATATTAAAACTAAACATTTCGGAAAAAACTGAAAAGAAACTAAAACTAACAATCGCAATCCGAAAACGAAATAAAACTAAATAATAGAAAATCGCCTCTGTGTAAACACGATGGAGCATTCCTGTGTGTGAGTAGTCATGACTCAGCAGTTGTTTTTTTTCCGTGTCCGCAGCTCTCCAGACTGAAGCAGGAGCTCGCCCAGGTGAAGCAGGAGCTGCAGTATAAGGAAATGGGAGTGGAGACCCTGCAGGAGTGAGTGTTCCTCCTCTTCCCCCCCCTCTTTCCTCCCCCCTTTCCTCTCATGACCACCACCCGTCTCCTTCCTACAACTTCTGCTGCTCCCTTTTTCTGTTCCCTCTCACCCTCATCGTCCTCTGTCTCTTTATCTGCAGCAGGTTTTCACATTTAAATCATCTCTTTCTTCAGTTTCACATGGCTCACAAATACAGTTTTATTACATATATTTATATATATATGTGTGTTTATATATTATTTTATTAATCTAAGTGGGAAATGGTGGGATTTCAAAGATGTGGAGCCAAAAGCCCTTTGACCCAAATAGAAAACGAGAGAATTTCCAAAAGTAGAATCAGGAGATTTCGCTTCTTCAGCTTCTGTTTCCCTTCAGTTTGTGTCGGTATTTAAACTCATAAGTGTCTTTTGTGCTGAGCGGTTCCAAATTTCATGTAAGAATGAAGAGGCTCCACCTCTAAAAGAGTAAAAAAAAAAAAAAAAAAAAAAAAAAAAAAGGCAAACTGAGGGAGTTTTTAGATGGAAAACGGGGGACTCCACCTCAGGAAGAGGATGCAGCAGTGGAGTACAGGGAGCCAAGGCTCAGCCTGGAGAGGAAGTCGCTCCATGCAGAGGGGAGGGGAGGGCGGGGGGGGAGGAGAAGGGGGAGGAGGAGGAGGAGGAGGAGGTGGGGCAGTTTCAAAAACACAGAGATATCTGGGAGCAAATTCCTCTGCACTTCCTGAGTCCGAGCACACAGAGAGAGAGGGAGAGAGAGAGAGGGAGAGAGTTCCTTATCTCTCAGATAATACACGACTCGAGTGATTCCCAGAATAGCCGGGAGAAAACACAGCTTGCAGAAAACATGGACGCATCCTCCACTTCTGTGTGTGTGTGTGTGTGTGTGTGTGTGTGTGTGTGTGTGTGTGTGTGTGTGTACGTGTGTACATGTTTGTGTGTCCTATTGTTTTCTCCTGGGTTGTTTTTTTTGACCCACTATGTTCGAGGCCTACGGCTGTTGTTTCCCAGATCTCAGCTGTTGTCAGCAATATGGCTAATTGTTCTCCGCTCCATGTCGCATCAGATAAAGCAAACTTGTGACGCAGGAATGCCCACCCCCCCCAAAAAAAACAAAAAACAGATTCAGGAGTTTGAGTTTATCTCTTTTGAAAAGTTTGGAGAATCTCTTCTGCTCGTCTATATTCCACCTTATCTCCACACACTTTTGCACATTTTTTAGACACAACCAACATCTCCACTGGTGGATTTAAGGACTAAAATGTTTGCTTCTCTACAGTACACAGGGTGTGTGGGGTCGGGGGGTGGGGTGGGGCGGGGTTGAGTACAGGCAGCCACTGAGGGGTGGGTAGTGCCTTTTTTTTTTTGCTAAGCATATAAACTCCAAGGCCCTGCCAGTGGGGTGGGGGGACAAAGCAGAGCTTGTTTTGGGAGGAAGAGGCAGGGTCGGGTGGATGAACAGTACCTGCTGTTGAAGTAGAGTGAAGGAAGCGGGTGCTGTGGTGAGGGGGGGCGAGGGGGGGGCTCCTCCAACCAAACAACCAACCAACAGACCTGTTTTTGTTATTTCAGAATCTATAGTGATGTTTATCAGTGTGTCTGTGTGAGGTTCTCCTCCACAGTCAGTGTTTCACTACAGCAGATGTTTGTAGAAACAGACAGGAGAACCAGCACGGAGCAGATCAATGTTCTGCTGTGGACGTATTTTAGACTCCTAAAAGAATCAATATCAGTTTAAGAGAACGCTATATTTAGAATATTTACACCTCTTTACCTTTATGACGGAGAACTGAAGCTGTTATCTATGCTCTCTACAAAGACACCAGACTACATTCACACAAACAGAGATTTAACCTCTCAGAACACAAGAGCTACTGCTCTACTGCTGCCTCCATCTGTTAGTTAGTTAATTGTGTGACTTTGGTGAATCTGAATAAACCCTTTAAAACACCAAAGTCTCACAATAACACAAACTAACTAACAGGTGGAGGCAGCAGTAGAGCAGTAGCTCCTGTGTTCTGAGAGGTTAAATCTCTGTTTTTGTGAATGGAGTCTGGTTCTCCTGTCTGTTTCTACAAACTCCATCTACTGTAGTAAAACACTGACTATGGAGGAGAACCTCATACAAACACACTGATAAACACCACTACTGTCTCTTTAATTAAAGAGTCTTAATGTTTTAGCTTTACATACTGAGGGTCTCGAGGCTTGTCGCTGAGATTTCCCCCCCCACACAGCGAGCCTTTGAAAGCAGCACTTGAAAGTCTGAAACAATATCTCAGCATGTGGAAACAAACAGAGATTATCATTTACACCGGCCCGTCACATGCAGCATCAGTATTTCATAACTGACCACAGTCTAAAATAAACACCAGAACGTTACCTCCCACAAGAAAATACTTCAGATGTTCATCTGATGATTTTTTGTTTTGTGACTTATTTTCCACTGACCGGTTTTCCAAAATAAAGGTCCCGCCCTGTTGGCTAGTAAGAGAATGAGCGATGTCATTCTTCATTTGAAACCACTTCTACTGGATTCTTCTGCAAACTATAATCGGTTGATTGTGCATTTAGAGTTAAAATGCCCAGCAGGCACCTATTTGTATTCAGAGAGGACTTTGTTGTTTTTCTCCAGAATTATTACCAATAATGCAACCGCATCTTTTTCCTGAGGAAATCGATATATAACATTTCAACAAAGCACCCATTAACACAACGGGATCATAGTTTTGTCCTTTGACATATTTTTATATCACTCTCATAAGTATTTTATTGACACCGGTAACATTAAAGTTCAGATTTTTTTATTTGGTTGCATTCAAGAACATGTGAACATATCTGTTCTGCTACAGGAGCATCGTAAACATTTTTTATATCTCCCCACAAATGTGCAATATTGTTTTATAACAAATTCCCAAATATGCTAATTCATTGTTTGTCAAAATTTACTTCAATTAATTGAATTCCTAATTATTCCGTTTTTGACCACTATGGAAGCTCGAAAGTGGAAAACTGTATTATTATTTTTATTATTTTTATACTTTTTGTTTATTGACTTGTTTCATCCAGACATGAACTTTGTTCTCCATGATAGAAACTGATTTTGTCATACAACATAAATAAAACCACACAAACAACTGGTCATAAAGGGTTAAGTTATTAAATAGATAATTTTACATTTATTAGATGCTGAAATTTGTCAGAAATCCACTTTCTAGCTCCAATCAAAAGAACATCAAGCCGTTTAAACATTAAATATGATGTTAGGTCATTTGGATTGAGAAAGAATATTTATTTGGATAAAGGATTATTTATTATGTTTGTTTGTTAAAAAATGAACATTTTGTTTCTATTTAGTACTTGATATTTTATTTAATAAGATGTTGTGTTTGTTGTCTTTCTGTGGCTAAATGAAGAATAGCTAATGCTAATGCTAATTTATATCCTAATAAATAAATAAAGTCTCCCCGCAGACATCTGATGAGTGTGTTTGTGTCTCAGGATTGACAGGAAGATGTCCAGCAGTCAGACGAACTACAAGCTGGACGAGGCTCAGGCCATCTTCACCGAGCTCCGCAGCATCAAGAAAGCCATCAGCACGGGCGAGAAGGAGAGGCAGGACCTCATCCAGGTAACACACCTCCTCCACATCCTGGTATATCTGAAACAAATATACTCTCTGCTGACCTCTAGTGTCTGTTAGCCCCCGCTGTCCGGCTGCTTCTCAGCATTGTCTCCTGATAAAAAACACATTTCCAGACGTCTGAGTCAGCGACCACGATTCTGTCAGCGGAGCGAAAAAAGCGTAACGGAGTAATGTAAGAGGAATGATAGATGATGATTCAGACGTATTGTCGGGCCACTTTTGCGAAGGCATTTCCTGGTAATGTCACCTTCTATTTATGAACTCACACTGGAGAGAAACGACACCCTTTAAATGTTAAAGTCATCTTTAAAAGGAAGATTATGGGGAATTTGAATACCATATGTTTTGACCCACATTGTGTTGTTCTTTACAAGTGAGTAATGTTATATTATTATGAAAAACAAATCCAATTTTATTTTCTGTTTAATCAAGACTAATCACTTTTCCCCCCACAGTGCCTGGCGAAGCTGACCGTGAACTTCCAAAACAGCGACTCGGCTGGCGAGGTGGCGAACAGCACCGGAACCGTCGGTGACTCGTGTAATCTGCAGCAGTACTGTGACACCGGCTGTCAGACTGACATCATGGGAGAGGTGGGAGGAGGAGGAGGAGGAGGAGGAGGAGGATGATGATGAGGGGGATGAGGGGGAGGGAGGAGTCTGGAGTCTGAATTTGATCTCCTTCACAGTCAAATCTGAACAAACACATATGATTTTTTTAGATTCACCGTAACTTAAAGTTCTCCCATTAAAAGTCCATAAATCTGCTGAAGTTGCCTTACAATCATCACTTTTTAAAGTTTTCTTCAGTGTCAAATTAATCCAGTGATATTTGTCTGGACATCCATGAGAACGCTTAAAACCAGAGCTGCTCAAAGCTAATTCAGCATATTTTTGAATGTTGCCAGTGTCCCAAAAAAGTAAACAAATCTGGGCTAAACATACGAGGCTAAAGTTTTAGCCCACAGCTAACTAACTGTGGGGCGATGGAGGCTGAAATAACTTTTCTATTTACAAGAAACACTTGTAATGATGAAAGGCACATGCAAATGACAAGGAATGTAAAAATATTAACCATACTTTAATGCTTTATTTTTACCTGAAGACTTTTACTTTTTTCAAAATGAACCAAAACACTTGCAATGCGGAAGATCCAGAATAGATAATAATAATGAGGATGTATCTAAGGCTAAATTTAAATCACAATTTTGTTAGAAAACCTTAAAGACAATCAGCTGTTTAAAGAATAACCAGATAATCTGCAGGATCTCCCTTCTTTAATCTGAAATATCAGATGCTTACGTTTCAGCCACACCAATGACACTATTTGTGATGTAAACTGCTCTAACTTAAATTCACTTTTAATCATTTTTATTCCTCTTTTTCTTTTCTTCAGTATGGTTCCCAAGACTCCACACATTTAGTGGACAAAGTCAAACTCAACTGGCAGTACGAGGAAGCCAAGAAGAAGTAAGTCTGTCTGTGTTTGTTTGTTGTATTAGTACTGTGACACACTGGCACACAGCGGCCTGAGCGTGTTGTCCAGTGATGGAGGGAGGATGGGGGGGGGTGGGGGTGTTATGAGTATTTGCGCCCTGGTGGACCGCGAGCCGCTGAGCGATGTCTGGCCAGTGGAATGAGCTGGGTGGTCACATTCTTCTACTCGCCACGCTGCTGCTGCTGACTGTGTGCTGCCTTTGTGTGGAGAGAGAGGGAGAGCGAGGGAGAGAGAGAGAGAAACACCCTGCTCCTCCGCAAGGTGCTTTAAAAACACACAAACACACCGTCGGGTTAAATATGTCCCACCTTAATTATATATACTTTGCAGAAAAGTTAGTTTTTCTTATGAATTCATGAGGTTATCTAATGACAGATCCTGCTGATTGTGATGATGATGATGAGGATGAGGATGATGGCTGCAGCAGTGAGAGTCACCATGTTGTTGGAGTTTTTTTTCTTACAAGACTCTTGTTGATGTGTGGTGACCCAGCGACAGCAATGCCAGCCATGACATCAGAGAGAGGGAGAGAGAGAGAGACCTGTGGAAACTTGCATGCTCTGTCACTGAGTCACCGTGTCTGAAACTCCGTCTCACATAAACAGAGTTATTTCATCAGAGCTGAGGACACTTCGCTCCGTGTTGGTGATTCTCACCTGATGGACGCTGGCTGAAGCAGCTGGAAGGAGGAACCACTGCAGTGAAGGCCGTTATTATAGAAACGGCATCAAGACTCTGATTGGCTGTCAGCTGATTCTGATGTATTTAACTATAAAACACACACAGAGGCTTCAATGAACCCTGCAGCCAATGAAAACTCACTCACTTTCAATACTGATATTATAAATAATAAATAATCATCTAGGAATTTACTTTACTTTTTTAAAGAAAAATGACAAATCAAAAGAACGGCCAATTATAAGATTGATTTTCAAGTCAAAATCATCTTTTTCATAATAAAAATAATAAATAAAAATAAAACACTTTATTCATATAGCAACTTTTGTATTTATATATATGAATACATAATTATTATGAATAATAATAATAATAATACCAACTTGTATTTATAAAGCATCTTTCATTTCTAAAAAATATGTTTATTGTTATAATTATAATATTATTAATAACCTTGATTAATATAGCACTTTTCATATCATTAAATTAAGTTTATTGTTATAATAACAAAAATAATAATAACAAACTTTAAATGTATAGCAAATTGCATATATATATATAAAAATAAAGTGAATGGCTATCATAATAATAATAGAAAATAACCTTTATTTATGTTGCACTTTTCATATCTGTAAATGGAGGTTATTGTTATAAAAAAAAAAAAGAATATATATATATATATATAATGAACTTTATTTATACTTTCATATAAGGGTGGGCCATATAGTCAGAATATTCAATCCCTAATTTCTTAATTTCTATATATATATATATAATATATATATATATATATATATATAAAAGGATATAGCATGATTTATGATCAAGTTGTTTTGTTGTTCGGTTTTATCGCTCAGTATTTGCATATTTTTATTTATTCTTTTGTTTCTTCACTTTCTTACAAAGCACTTTGAACCACCCCCCTTGCATGAAGGATGCTTTATAGATACAGTTTATTATTATAGTAATTTGAATTATTGATGACGGTATATTGAACTGAACTGGGAGAGAGGGCTGTCATTTTTTTCTTCATTGTGATGATGACATATGAACTCCTGCCAGACACATTTGGCTCCAGCAGAGATAATGTAAACAGATGTTTGTAACCAAGTTAACACGGCGTGTGGCTGCAGAGGACTTGACCCAGAGCCAGCTGTGGGGAGAAAACTCTAAACATGGTGCCCTCCATTGTTCCTCCCTCTCAGGGTGCAGAGCGTTCAGCACCAGCTGGCACAGCTGGACGGAGAGAGCTGGTCGGGACGGGCCGAGGCGGACCGGGACCGCGACTTCATGCAGCTCCTCCGAGAGAAGGAGGCCCTGCTGCAGGAGCTCATCCTGGTCAGCAAGCAGCAGCACTCTGCGGAGACGCTGCTGCAGCTGGAGGAGGAGCGCTGTCGGCTGGAGGAGGAGGTGCAGAGGGCCCACAGCTCCCAGAGCCAGGGAGCCAATCAGAGGTGAGGGAGATCTGTTCTTTGTGTTAATAGACTTAATATTTTAAATATTGTAACGTTCAATGTAAATCAGATTTAAAATATGACATTACATACATTAAAAAACAGAAATGACATATGCTGTACTTTCACTTATCTGTTTCTGCAAATTTGACCTTTGCAAAAGTCTTTGAAGAACCATTGATACTGAATATCTTTTTTGCTCGCCTCATGACAGGATCCTGCAGCAGGAGAAGAGGAACGCTCTGCTGAGGCAGCTGGAGGAGGCGACACGCATCACCACCTACCTCCACTCCCAGCTGAAGAGGTACGCCACCACCCGTTCTTCAGGCTTTACGCTGCTGTTTGTCTTTTCTAGTGGTGTAACGGACCGTTATCGATCCCTGATCCGTACTGATCCCCCTCATGGTTCGATGATAAATGACACAGTTTAACCATCACCGTGTGAAAGAAAGTTTAACTGACTAGCTCTGACAGGAGGAGAGCTAGTAACATTAGCATCACCGCTCACGGCTAACATACAGAGGTTCCATTAAATTATATTTTTACGGGTTCAGGCTCTGTTCAGTGAAAATGAGTATTTGTTGAAGGTAAATTTAAATATTATCATGATCAGTTCACAGGTAATCTGTAAAATGTAGCGTTGGTGATAAACTAGAATAAATCCAGTAGTTTGAAGGAGATGTTTTCACATTAATATAAAATAGATATTAGAGATGAATTATGATGTTTAACTTCTAACACTAGCTCTAAGATTATAATACATCATTAAAATACTAGTGATTAGATCTGTTTATCAATAAAAATACAATCTTTTATTTCTTTATCATTTGAATTGTGTGTTTTAATGAAGAAATAAAACACTATAAATGACTATAACAAAGTAAAAGTATAACTTTTAGTATTTTTGATGGTTATCTGACTTCAGAGCATTGACAAAAACTAACTTGTCTGGATCCTTGTAGACCAGCTGCTATAATCAAACAACAAAGGAATCTGTATCTGACAATATGGATCATCAATGATCATCAATCAGTATCGACAGCAAAAAAACTAGTGATCGAGGATCTCTAAAAGTTATATTTGCTGCCTTTTTTATTTTGTGCTGATCCGTGACTGCTTTCCGACTCCTTGGTCGGATACGATTCAAACGGTGAGTTTTCTGATCCGTTGCCCGTCCACTCTTTCCTCACGCGTCTCTCTTCTTCTCTGCCTCCAGCCTGTCGGCGAGCTCTCTGACGGTGTCGTCCAGCAGCAGCCGTGGATCTCTCGCCTCCAGTCGTGGATCGCTGGCGTCCAGCCGTGGCTCCCTCAGCTCCATCAGCTTCAGCGACATCTACGGCCTCCCCCAGTACGAGCGCCATGACGGGGCCGGCGAGCCAATGGACCCCCACCTGCGCTACCTGCTTCAACCGGAGACCCCGTCCAGAGACTGCTCCGTGTTCACCCCGACCCTCTGACCCAGAGCAAAAGCAAGCGCTCCCACGACACGCCGCAGTCGCTGGCCTCGCTCTCCTCCCGGTCCTCGCTCTCCTCCTTGTCGCCGCCCAGCTCCCCCATGGACACGCCCTACCACTCCGCCCCCAGGACTGCCCTCTCACCCAGATGACGGAGGAGTACATGGAGCAGGCGGGCCGCGGTCTGTTGGAGGGGCTGCGGGCTCAGACGCAACCGCTGTCCCACGGCGCCGTGCTGGGCGGCGAGGACGCGGTCAGCCCCGCCGGCGTGCACCAGCTGGACAACAAGAGTCACAGAGACGCCGCGGCTCAGAGCGCTTTCACCTCCACAGGTAAGTGAAATACATCTGATCTTTATCCCAAAGAATAAAGACGAGCGGCTGACTGACTGGATGTGTTCTCCCCGTTCAGGAGTGACCCTGAGGGGGAACAGCGCCAACAGAAGCGGCCGGAGGGCCCGGAGAGTCTCTGCTGGTGTGTCCGAGGACGCTCTGGCCACAGACAGCGGTGTGTTCGAGGCCTGGGGCAGAAGGTGAGATGAGGTCCAGCCTCACAGAACATAAACAAACAGCTCACTTTGGAGCGACTGCGCCCCCTAGTGACAGAGGAGGAAACCTGCAACACCCAAAGTCCTCTCAGCTTTGACAGTTGTGGTATTTGGATCCTCTTGTCAAAGTGGGATTCAACAGCGTCACACAGTGTCTGCAAGTTTAATTAGTAGATCTTAGAAAGGAATCTTAAAATCTGAATAATCTCAGGTAGAAATATCACGTTTACACAGAAATAGTTTAATGTAGCTAAAAGAAAAATAAAGGCCCGTCCCGTTTACAAAATGTTGTCCCAGAAAAAATTTGCGATGAACAATATTATTGTCAGATTAAAGGCCTTTACACACTGTGGGCTCGATAAGTAAAAGTCGAGGGCTTTTATTGTGAAAAGAAAAGAACAGAAAGAGTAGATCTGCATTTGTCAAGTTTGAAAGGAGTAATAAAGTTTGCCGTCTTTGTTTGAACTACGGAGCCTTACATTTGCGTAACATTTGCATTCTCTGTGAACTACTTTTTTCTCATAAGAATATTCTGACATTGGAATTGGAATGTAAAATAAATATGAAAATAATAATTATCAAAATATATGTAATTAAAATGTTCTAAATAAATAAAACTAATAGAATAAAACCACACAACCAAAACAATAAATGAAAGGGATTCTTGGACGAACAAAAATTCTGCTTTAATAAATTCAACACATTTGGCACAAGGGCATGTAGAGACATACAGCAGCAATATACTGCCAATTTAAAAAGCTCATAGTAACAAATGAATAGCTTTAAGTTACATATGAATAACAACAAAAAGTAGAACAAAGTGTCGTGTTTGACACAACAAAGTCAGTTAAGAACTCTTTAAGAATCTCTGGACACAAATACTTCTTTCTATCTAAAGACGAGGTGACAGTTAACTTATCAGGATAGAAACACTTTACTTTATTCTCATACTGTTTTGTCACTGGACTGTCTTCAGCTTGTGTCTGATGAGAGAGAATATCAGTTTGTTTCCTGTCTCTCCTCCAACAGGGCCGAGGAGTCCGATGAGATGTCGTACATGAAAGATCTGACCTCTGTGAGCGAGCCCACCCAGATCCAGCTGGGTCTGCTGTGAGTGACTCTCTGTGAGTAGATCTCTACCTGATTATTTCCTCCGTCAGTATCTTAACGGTTCCTCCGTCTCTACAGGTGGGAGTCGGGTTCTCAGTCTCTCCGGCTTCATCTGCTACAGCTCAAGAATCTGAACAGGTCCATCGTGAGAGACGGCTTCAAAGTGTGAGTACTCTCAGCTCTGATGATTGAAGAAATGGTCGGATATTTAGGGAGATACAAGGAGAGGTGGTTAGCTTAGCTTAGCTTAGCATAAAAGACTGGGAACAAGGGGGAACAGTTACGCTTAGTTTATACTCGTGGTAGTGAAATCGACTGTCACAAATTGATTGAAACACTAATCACATGTTTAGGGATTTTTACAATCAAGGCTAATTAGTATTAAGATGCTTTAGAAACAGGAGGTCTTATAAATCTACATTTCAGTAAATATTTTGCAGCAAAATCAAACAGTTTATAGGATATTCAACCTTTGTTTCTTAATAATACATTTAATACTTGACCTCTTTCTTTACACTTCTTGTATAAAGACAATAAAGTAGTCCATGAATATGAGATATAAGTTTACAGATGATTATAATCCCTCCTCATTGTGGAGGCTGGTTTATGGTGTTTTGCCAGTTACACCTACAGTCTATGTGCATATCTCTGAGTTACTCGTTGTGTTTTTGATTCTTAGCAGTTTTTTGTTTGTACGCCCTCTGGAGAATAATCAAAGCTTGAACCATTATTCTCTGAAACACCAGAGGGCGTACAAACAAAAGTGTACCACAATGCAAACGAGGGATTCATTAGCTGTAAACTCTACTACTTAATTATCTTTATACAAACCCTGTAAAGAAAGAAGTCAAGTATTAAATGTCTTATAAAGAAACAAAATATTTACTGAAATGTAGATTTTGAAGACCTGCTGTTTGTAAAGCATGTCAAAATGACAATCATCAGACATGTGAACAGTGTTTTTATCAGTGAACTATTTGTGACCCTTGAAGTCATAAATATTCAGCGGGTCGGATACGCAGGCTGTGATTACGTCATTTTCTTTGGCTCCGTCCAAAAGCTGCAAACTGTCATCAATCAGTAGAACTCTCATGTTGTTTACCTTACTCCTCCCTCCGGTCATGTCCAGGTATGTGAAGGTGCACTTGATCCCGCTGGACGCCGGCCGGGCCTGTGCGTTCTACTGCTGCACGGCGTTGGAGCCGCAGTCCCAGATGAGTTTCAACGAAGGCTTCCGCATTCCCGTCGCCGCGAACGCCCTGACGGTGTGCGCCCTGCAGCTGTCCGTCTGCTCGCTGGGTCCCCAGGCTCAGGAGGAGCTACTGGTGGGTCCGGACAGACTGTGGTCTGGCACCGAAAGACATACTATGACTTTATTAAACATACTATACTATGACTTTATTAAACATACTATACTATGACTTTATTAAACATACTATACTATGACTTTATTAAACATACTATACTATGACTTTATTAAACATACTATACTATGACTTTATTAAACATACTATACTATGACTTTATTAAACATACTATACTATGACTTTATTAAACATATATACTAAACATATACTATACTATGACTTTATTAAACATACTATACTATGACTTTATTAAACATGCTATACTATGACTTTATTAAACATACTATACTATGACTTTATTAAACATACTATACTATGACTTTATTAAACATACTATACTATGACTTTATTAAACATACTATACTACTTTATTACTATTAAACATACTATACTATGACTTTATTAAACATACTATACTATGACTATTATTAAACATACTATACTATGACTTTATTAAACATACTATACTATGACTTTATTAAACATACTATACTATGACTTTATTAAACATACTATACTATGACTTTATTAAACATACTATACTATGACTTTATTAAACTACTATACTATGACTTTATTAAACATACTATACTATTAAACATACTATATATGACTTTATTAAACATACTATACTATGACTTTATTAAACATACTATACTATGACTTTATTAAACATACTATACTATGACTTTATTAAACATACTATACTATGACTTTATTAAACATGCTATACTATGACTTTATTAAACATACTATACTATGACTTTATTAAACATACTATACTATGACTTTATTAAACATACTATACTATGACTTTATTAAACATACTATACTATGACTTTATTAAACATACTATACTATGACTTTATTAAACATACTATACTATGACTTTATTAAACATACTATACTATGATTTCTCCTTTACTATTACGACAAACTGTGTTTTTTTTTTTTCTTATTACAACTTTACTACACTATAACTTTGATCGACATACAATACTACAACTTTTTATGATGTTTTTCATCATAATTTGCTATAACTGTCTAAAAAAACTTATTACGGCATACTATACTATGACTTTATTTTTCGACATGCTATACTATGACTTTATTTTTCGACATGCTATACTATGACTTTATTTTTCGACATACTATACTATGACTTTTTTCGGACAGATTGTAGTCTGGCACCAAAGGATGATGATCCTCCGTAATATGTTAATATAATATATTAATATCTAATCCTGTTGCTTCCCTTCAGGGCACAGCCCAGGTGAGCCTGGCTGACTGTGAGGGCAGTGCAGAGATGGTCTACCACTGGCTGAGGGTGCAGACGCTGAGCGGGACGCCGGAGATAACGAGGCCCGAACAGAAGAACCTCGTCCACCGAAGACACCACGACAGCCAGGAAGACGAGCAGAGGGCCCGAGTCGTGGTAAAATATAAATATAAAAATATATATGACTATACCTTTACTAGTTATCAACATGAATTTTTTCGACATACTATACTTTGACCTGTATTTGACTTATTTGACATACTATACTGAGTCTTGCATGCATCTCCTTTGCACCATACCAAAAGAAACAACAAAGCAATCAAAATGTTATTCATCTATATGACAATACAGTATTTCATATTCTTTTTTTTAGACAGTAAAACCCTCCCTGCTCATAAAAACAAAATCATGATGAATAAAAAACATAAATAATAGAATAATTACATATATATTGGTTATATTGGTTAAACATTACCGTGACCATTGCCTTCACCCCACAAGGTCACATTCCAAGATGTTGTACCCACCCTGTTACATCCCAACATGTACTCACCACTCCCACACACACTTTATGAAAAATCAGTTATTAAGAAAAGTAATCACTCATTTAATATTAAAGTCATTAAGCTGTAATTCATGCCATGTTATGCCTTCGAGAGACATTCCTCTTCATACTAGGGAAGCGTCTGCAGGTGTGCAGCTCGTTAAAGTTTTCAGCTGACAGGAATGTGTCTCACATGCCAAACAAACATCCACACCGCCAGAGGGCGGAGGTATGTTGACAATGTCAGGATGGTGTTTTGAGAGTTTGTTCTGGGACATTACAGGACACTCTGCTGTCCCGCACCTCCACCACCTCCTCCACCACCACCCACCGGGAGGAACGGGAGGCAGAGCTGGAGCTGCAGATGCTGGAGAAGAAGGACGAGGCGGGGAAGACGGCATCCGAGAGGTGGTGCAACATCTTCTGCTTGAAACAAGTTCATAATTATCGTGTCATAATAGAAAATGCACCTGTTGTTTCCCTGCAACATGTGCAGGTGTAGAAGTTAACAACAAGGGTGTGCTTTGCAGGAGTTGGCAGGCGGAGTCGGTGGACAGCGGCTGCAGCAACAGCACGGCGTTCACAGCTCCCTTCTCAGAGGGGCTGTGTGCAGAGGGCATCTGCAGCGCCACCGGGGGGCGCTGTGACCAGACGAGCAGCAAACTGTCCACAGTAAAGGTAAAGTAGACCACAAATACAAAAGAACTGACTCTATCAATCCATACAATACAAATATTCTGTGCAATACTAAAAATGATTCTGTCTGTTTGTGGATTAGAATGTTTTTTATTTAATATTCTTTACTGTGTGATTACTTATTTACTTATTTACAATACGTGTTTTGATCTTGTTTTTTACTTATGTCTCTTGTTTGCACTATCCTCTCTGCTGCTATAATCCTGCAAATGTCCCCCTGCAAAGGATTATCTTATCTTATCTTATCTTATCTTATCTTATCTTATCTTATCTTATCTTATCTTATCTTATCTTATCTTATCTTATAGCCAGCATCACTGCTCAGTTGTTATGCTCTGACACCATAAGAATCTGTGTCACAGATGCCGTTTAAGTGTTTTTTCTCTTTGCAGGTGGAGAAGGCCACCATGACAGAAGGCCTGTTCCCAGAGCCGGTGCGAGTCCGGCCCAAAGAGAGGGGGGGTCGCTGGGGTCACGCCTCGCCGTTCATGCGCGGCAGCACCATCGTCCGCTCTCAGACCTTCTCTCCTGGTGCTCGCAGTCAGTACGTCTGCAGGGTGAGTTCTGTTGTTGTAAGTAATTCTGTTTTGACAGCTCTGTGTGAGATTCCTCTCTACATAAAATAATTTCTTTTCTTTTTCAGTTATATCGCAGCGACAGTGACAGCTCAACTCTACCAAAGAAATCGCCGTTTGTCAGAAACACGTTGGAAAGAAGAACGTTGCGATACAAACAGGTACAGTCTGGTTTTTCTCAAGCCTACACCTGTAAGAGTTCATGTTTAGTTTGTGGTTTCTGATCTGTGTTTGTGTTGGTGTGTTGGTGTGTGAGCAGCAGTCGTATCGCTCCTCCCTCGCCGAGCAGCCGACGCGTACCTCCCTGGACCTGGAGCTGGATCTCCAGGCCTGCAGGACGCGTCAGAGGCAGCTGATGGAGGAGCTGAACGCTCTGAGGGAGCTGAAGCTGAGACTGGAGGACCCCAACGCCAGGGACACCACCGATCTCCCCCACTGGGCTCTGAGGGACGAGCGATTCCGCTGCCTGCTCCGAGAGGCCCAGAGACAGGTGAGACTGGGAGCAGACCAGCCGGGTGAGAAACGTCCTCACCCAGCAGTGGTTGACCTCGTGTTGTTTTCCTCCAGGCCAACCAAAGCAAGCAGGAGCAGCGTCAGGAGGAGGCGGCAGAGCGGAGGCTGAGGAAGGCTTCCAAAGAGGTTCTGCAGATGAGGGGGCAGAGCCACAAGGAGCCCCTCCCTGTGCAGACATTCAGGTTAGCATTCCACTGACTCCTGGTTCACACTGTTGCTCCTCTGGGAATGAGTCATAGTGAAATACAAGATATGCGTGTGTTTCTTTTTGAGCTCCTTGAAGAAACTGGATAGCAAAGCAACGTTTTCTTGTAAGAAAGTTTCTGTTTACATTCAGTTTGTCATTTAAAAATGAAGGCGTAGACTGCCATAAAAAGTTTGAAAAGTAATATATAATGTCAAAAAATGTGTCATAGTATAGTATGTCTTTTTTTCCACATACTATACTTTGACGACATATTTTTTTTTTTTAAATGATATACTAGGATTTTCTTATGCTTTTTTTCAACATACTATGCTTGGACTTTTTTCGACATACCATACTATGACTGGAGAAGAAGGTTGGAAAGGTTTCTGATCTAGCCTCAGGTAACGATCACAGCGAGATGCGTTAAGTTAAAATATTCTCAACTTTTCAGCTCCAGGTGCAGAGACGCACCACTAAATTACTTTATGGGAACGCGGCAAAAAAAAAATAGTGGATCCTTGTTGACCAGCTGCTGTAATCAAACAACAAAGGGATCTGTATCTGATAATATGGATCATCAATGATCAGAAATAAGTATCAGCAGCAAGAAAACGTGATCAGGGATCTATAAAAGTTATATTTGCTCCGTTTTAACTTTAGTACTGATGCGATCCAAACCATTAGTTTAATGATCCGTTGCTTCACGAGTTGAAATCCTTATTCTGTGTAGCACTGCTGATTACGTTTTATTTTAAAATGTGTGAAAGTAATTTTTTGTTTTTCTTTGTCTGCAGAGAGAAGATGGCTTTTTTCACAAGACCAAGGTTCAACATACCTCCTTTGCCAGCTGACGACGTATGAGAGCTCGCCTCTGTTATGTGACTAAACATGAAGTATTTGTCAAAAGAAAATTCTGAGCTCATGAAGTACAAAGTTGTTTTTCTACCGAGGACTCGGGCCGGGTGACACGCAGATGATGGTGAAGATTAGAAGGTTTCACATTTTTCAAAGTGTTTTTTCTTACAGACACGAACACACAAGTTATCATCAAACAGCGCGGCTGTTCATTTCCTTTTCTTTGGGCGGGGGGGACAAATCTCTTTATCCTGTTTGAGTTACTTCTGTTGTTTGTGCTTACAAAAGGCTGGAAGACGGGAACAAAAGTCGGTTTGGACAAATTCACTGTACTGTAACTTATTTTATAGTACTTTTCCTTGAAGGAAATTAAAAAACAAAAAACGCTTCCTGCTTTTTAAGTGTATTGTGTAGCTTTTGAACAAATAGCACTTCAATGTTTTTACATACAGTTAAATGGAACTATTGTCTGATTTTTTGTTTTTCTGTTACCTAATTCTTAAGAGTTATTTACATAAAATGTCACTTTGTAATCCACTTTTATTACAGATGTCATTGTCCTTTTGTTGTTAAAATTAATATTATTACTTGTATTTTCAATATATGGATGAATATATGAGACACTGTATTCAGATTTTTTTATGATGTCTGTATGAACATCTGCAGTGTTACCTCTTGTGAAGATAAAAACTCATTAAACCACGTCGTGATGCTCGGCCTTTTAAATAAGCAATGTTTCACATAATCAACAGGATTCTTTTTCTGCTCACACTAACACTTTTCTTTAAATGTGTCACGATGTTACACGTGATTTTCCTCTTGAACCACAGGCGGGTAGCGGCGATGACCCACTTCGGTCTAAACTTGCCGATTCTTGAGAAGCTCTACCGCACGCCAGGCAGCTGTGTCAGCTGATTGTCTAGATACGACATCCTGTTTGAGATTTTTTTTTTTTTTTCACGCAAGCCACGAGAAGCCGAGGAGCGGCAGAATGTCGCTCTGCAGGAGCACAAACAGATCTGTTATTAAATTTCTCACACAGAAAAAATGCAGCTCACTGATTGAAAGTGTTCATGAAGCCTTCAGGCAGAAGCAGGTCACAGGTCTCTGCTTGTCTGTTGAACCGTCATGTTGTCCTGTTTAATGTGAGACACTCGGCTCTAAAGTTCATTACTATTGATCATCACTTTAAGCACCCACCACTTCCATTCATACCAAAAGGTCAGCTGGTTGTGTTTGATCATGAGGCCTTTTTATTCCTCTATAAATGCTTTTTCATGCTCCGATCAGTTCAGAGATTTGGGTCTTTTTTCCTTCCATAACACGTCTAGTGGACTAGTGGAAAGAAAACATTTATTTTACTACTTTGTCTATTTGCGTCTGTAGATTTCTCCTAAATTCACCAAAAGTTACCATTAGATAATGCCTCATTTGCATATTTAAACATAACATTTCAGAAAACTTGTAATACAAAAAATAATCATCTTAATGTCAGTAATCAACTGGTGAAGTTTCATGTTGATATCTATTAGTTATTTTTTTACCCTATTCACCTGTAGAGTCTTCAACATGTATGTAATTTAACTAAACATATCTTTAAAGGACGTTTTCTCTAAATGAGTTTTTTCTCAGACTCTGATCCAGAAATCTCCACTTCAGTAGCTCTTACATACACCAAACTTTACAGCTTCATTCCTCTCTATATTCTGAAGGTTAACACAGAGGGGTTTGTTCAGATATCATTCATAGCCTGATTTATACAACATTATATTACTCATAACATGGAGAAAATAGATTTTTTTTATGGCTGTTGACAGTATTTTCTGATCTATGGAGTGATACAAAAATATATAAAAGGTTTGTGATGCAGGCCGACACACCGTGCGGGTCAACGTTTTAGTTTCTTAACAGCAAACATGCCTCCTTTTGAACAAATATTGATTCTCATAACTACATGTAGCTCTAGTTTCATTCCTCTGATAATCCGCTTGCAGAAACCATAAACATAAATCAGGTTACCTCTCGGTTCACATTGGTCTCGTGGTGAACTGGTGGTTTGAGATTCGAAAGGAAAAGTGCTGAAATAAGCCAAACACACGGCCTTTTAAGCATTCAGGAAGCCTTGTTTACCTGTAACACACCTTTTTTAAGAGAAATAATATACTTTTATTCATTTTGTATATAATTTAATGTATAAATCTGATGCTGCTGTTGTACAAGACCAAAAAATATATTTTGATTCAAACACTTTGAACAATATCTGCCATAAAAAACATTAAAGTGAATGACCTTTTAACCATCGTCTGTTATTTTTTACTCTTCAAAATACAATAACCATCCAGTCGGGCCGCTGTTTGCGTTAGATAGACACTTTAATAAGAAAGATAACATGGCGGAGAAATATCCGTCTGTTTACTTTGTTAAATTAAAGCTCTACTGGTCCATTCTGCAAATATACAGTCATCAGACTATTTATCACATCGGTCATCTATTAAATCACACAACACATGTACATGGGAGTCCCATAAAACATGAAAAAAGAACTGAGTTTTAAATGATGCTTTAAAAAGAAGTAAACATTAAACTTGTCGGCCTGTTGGAGCACCCGTAAACGTAAAGATGGAAACATGCAGCTCATCTGTAGCTTCATGTCACATCAACACGGCACTTTTCTGTTTACATTTAAAGGCACTTTAATTAAACTTATGAAACTTATATTTCAGGGGAAAAGTTCACACAGCACCCTTAAAGAGACAGTTCACCCAAAAATCAATAACACATACTTACGTCCTCTTACCTGTAGTGCTGTTTATAGGTCTAGATTCTTGTGTTGTTGACTTTGAATCATAGCATAATGTTTGTTTAATGCTAATCAAGATTATGTGAAAATATTGGTAACGATTTGGGGAAATGACATGGCCGCTCGTTGTTCCACAGACTGTAAACTACCGTTTGTGAAGCGTACATTATGTTACTGACTCTGAATCATGCCAGCATAACGTTATCTCTAGATAAATAGAGCGGAAAATAAATATCTCCTGTTGCCAAGTCATATATATTTAAGGCTCGTCCTATTTACTGGAGCAGTGAGCAGCTTTTTTCATCGCATAAGAACCTCAGAGGATGTTTATGATTGTTAAAGCTTTCAGCAGACCCTCAGGGTTACCAGGGATTGTGGAGAAAACTTTAGATTTTGGTTGCAAAACGCATGATAATATTAATGGATGGTCTTAATATATCTTCTTTGGCAAGTGACCATGTTATAATCAGAGGTGTCTATTATCAGGAATTAATAATCCAAGTGGCCTCCTCTAAACCCTGATAACGGACACCTCATGGTGCATGAAGCCTTACTTGATAAAAAGCACTAGAATTAAAAGGCAAAATGTGTATTTTTGATTTATGGGGTGAACTTCCTACATCACATTCACACTCAGATAAACAATAAAACCTCCTGCACACATAATCCCCGTTCACCTCAACAACGGCCGGCAGTAATCCAGAAAAGAAAGGTGCGTTTGTTTTGTGAGTCCGGCCTTTGTCTTCGGGTCGACGGTGTCTAGATGGGGATGGAGACGATGGTCGGCAGCTCCCCGATCGGAGGAGGATTGTACTTCTCCACCCTCATCAGCCGCCGCAGGATGTCGTCCCGGTGGAGCGGCCATTCGTAGACGTGCGTGTTTTGCAGCCAGTTTGGGACGTGACACTGTGATTAATAAAACAAACACGAAAAAACAGAGATTATTGAGGTTTGGTGGTTAAATTAAAACTCAAAGTGTTTCTGTGGCCGAGCTAAACATCATAAAGGAAAGTCCTCATGTTGATGTGACATGGTGCACGTGTTTAACCAGCACAGGGAGGAACATAATCACACAGAGACTCGATGAGCGAAGAACAATTACATCAGAGCGTGAAACTAACCTTCTTGGCCCCGGGGAACACGATGGGAATAAACCTGAAGTTCTTGCTCCCGTTCTGGATGAACTCATTCTGGAGCTACAGGAGAAAACAGAGAACCAATAATGACAACAGGCCACAGGTTTCAGAGCGACTGTTTGATTCTTAGTTTGGACTCTGGATCTGTTTTCTGAACCTGTTTATGAATGTAGACGGTGTTGAAGGTCCGCTCGTCGTTCTCCAGACCGACGGGGGAGGCCGTCACCGTGTCGTAGTACTTTGGACTGATGATGATGATGATCAGGTACTCTTTCTGTGTGAGGAGACGACATGACAGTGATCCCTACCTTTCATTCTGGTGTTACTATTAAACCTTCCCAGTTTGAAGTCAGATTATTAGATAAAAAGTTCTTTTTTAATCTGTTTTGAGTCAAATCTGAGTGTTTTCTTACCTCGCTGAGGTAGCGCTCCATGAAGTCGATCTTGCTGATACTCCTGAACTGCTGCTCAAAGATATCGATCTGAAACAAACAGAGACGTCGGTCAGACAGTTTTCTCCACTAACAATTTAAAATACTATTAATGAGAACTTTATTTATATACCACGTTTAAAAAGTTTAAAGAGTTTATAAAGTGCTTTGATAGACAAAGCAGCTAAAGAAAAAGGAAAAAAAAAAACAAAGAGAGAATAAACTAAGGTAAGAGTTAAACCATGATAAAACAGGACAATAGATTAAACAATGAAACGGATCAATACGATAAAAATAAAATAATAACTAAAATAAATAAAATAAATAAAATAAATAAAATAAATAAAATAAATAAAATAAATAAGAAAGAAAATTAAGAAAATTAAGAATATAAAATAATTAAGTAAAATAAGAAAATAATAATAATAACAATAATAAAATCAAGCAGTAAAGCGATGAAATCACCTAAATGCTGGTCTTTAAAAATGGGTTTTAAGAAGTGATTTAAAAGAGATTACTCAACTACATCTATTCAACACCTCCTGTTACAAATCATAAAAGAAGAAACCTCATACTTACGCGCGTGTCGAAGCCGTTGTGACGCAGCAGAGCCACGAAGTTGATGATCTCGTTCACGTGCTTGTCGTTGTCCGCTTCGTAGGTGACAAAAACCCTCCCTGCATTCAAGAGCAATGAGTAAATAAAGGAAGATAAACGGTAAATGATCTGATTATCTGATTATCAACTTACTCTGCTCCAGAGATAGCGGCATGCTGTGAGGAAGCTGCTTCTCTTTAGCTGGAACGTTGTGGCCGCTGCAAAAGATCATTTTAAATAAGTTAGAAACACAATGAGGATCAAATATGTCTAAACTGTGATGCAGAATTATAACAAAAACTCACATATGTGAGTATTCAGCTCCAGGACGTCTGCAGGCGCCTGGATCTGAAGAGAGACAATAATGAGAACGTCCTTTAACTGCTTATGAACACAACATTCATTTACTGCTCATTTCATAGAGGCCCAGTCCTGTTCCTTCAGGTTGACCAAACATATGTACAGCAAGTCAACGACGAGACACAAATCGTTTTTTGATCCTGTTTAAATTGTGCCATGAATTACAAATATCGTGTCAATAAAAGATCATTTTGCACGTCAAGAAAGTCACAGTTTGTCGAAGGTACTGAAAGTGTCTTAAAGCTGCATTCTCTCTGCTGTCCACCAGGGGGCGACTCCTCTGGTTGTATAGAAGTCTATGAGAAAATGACTCTACTTCTCTCTTGATTTATTCCCTCAGTAAACATTGTAAACATGAGTTTATGGTCTCAATCTCTAGTTTCAAGTCTTCTTCAATACAGCATGATGTTCATTTAGTAAATGATGCTCCATTTAGAGTCAAACAGACCATAAAGCAGGGGATGCTTTAGGGCGGGGCTACACACTGATTGACAGGTCGACACCAGAGACGTATACGACGTCTCTACGTCACTCCTCCTCAGTCCATATATGGTCACTTCCTGTTCAGTGGTTACAAGAAAGCCAACATAACGACGTCCACAATTCAAGAAGGCGACGGCAAAATCACCAAACATCATGCTGTATTGAAGAAGACTTGAAACTAGAGATTGAGACCATAAACTCATGTTTACAATGTTTACTGAGGGAATAAATCAAGAGAGAAGTAGAGTCATTTTCTCATAGACTTCTATACAACCAGAGGAGTCGCCCCCTGGTGGACAGGAGAGAGAATGCAGCTTTAACACAGGAAGCTTCACTTTAAAGAACCGGAGGTTGTCGTCTGTACATATCGTCTCTGGAGAAAGGTGGTCAACCAGAAGGGGGCGGAGCTTCACCTCCCTATAGTCTTGTGATTGGCAGACAGAATGCGTCTGTGGGAAACAGAGAATCAGACTCACAGTACGGTCCGTAAGCCGGGTGGTACTGAGGCCAGGGGTGTTTGTTGGCCAAAGGCCTGCCGTTGAAGCCGTCTTCGGGTTGCTGTGCACAGCAGGGCGCTCCCTGTGGCGAGCACGTGTACGGAGACAACGTGTGGTGGCACAAGTTGCCCGACGGCGGGTTGGAGCACAGAGACAGCGGCTGCTCCAGGCTGCTCATGCTGCTCATGCTGGTGCTGTGCTGGCCGGGGAGGGACACGAACTTGTACCCCGAGAGGCTGCTGTCAGAGCGGAGCGACGGGTCCTTCTGGTACAGAGACGACGGCAGGCTGTTGGGGTAACCCGACCAGGAGCTGGCGAAGCTCGGGTGGAGCCAGGCGCCGTCGGCCTGGCTGGGGAACGGCGTGGGCTGGCTGTACCCGGCGGGGAGGCAGCAGGGAGGCTGGTAGCAGAAGCTGGAGCCCGGCGGAGGGAGGCGGCGCTCCGGCTCTCTGTCCGGCCTCTGACTGCAGAACGGGGAGGAGTCATGGGTGAAGGCGGGGTGAGGGGCGGGGCTTGGGATCGGTGACCCCGCTGGCTTCTCGCTGCTCGGTGCTCATGGTCTCATCGTCCTCCTCCGGCGTGTTGTGGTATCTGCTGAAGTATCTGCTCAGCTGGCTGACGTGACTGTGACGAGAAAAACAGACTCATCAGCATCGTTAGTGTTTCTCTCCAAACGGGCCCAACAATCAATCCAGACTTTATCAAAGTCGCAATTTGGCCTCCTGGAATTTTCAAATAGCAGGAGCATGTTGTCTTTAAACAATTGCCAAAACTAGACTGTTTTGCAAATCCAGAAGCTGTAAAAACTGACTTTATCATCAGATCGTCCCCTTTCCGACAGTCCTTGAACACATTTTATTCTACAAATAAACGGTTTACTTTAACCAGATTCTGTAAAAAACATTAAATTCTGAGCTCCTCAGTGAAACTATGAAGACATGATTGATTCATCTGAGACCAACAGTCATGTGACAACAAATCTGTGAAACTTTGACTGAACTTCAGTCTGAACACAGAGAAGAGAGGAGAGGAGAGGAGAGAGAGGAGAGGAGAGGAGAGGAGAGAGAGAGGAGGAGAGGAGAGGAGAGAGGAGAGGAGAGGAGAGAGAGAGAGAGAGAGAGAGAGGAGAGAGAGAGAGAGAGAGGAGAGGAGGATGTAAAAATGTGAATATTTTAATATATATAACATGTGGAGCTTCCATATTTTTTCCAACATTGCAAACACTTGTGGATACTTTGAGACATGTTGGATATATAGATTCCATTGTTTTCCTTTTTTTTTTTTAATGAATTATCAAAGAAATTCAACTTGCATTTCTTCTTTTTTATGATTTATGTCATCATAACTGTGTTATTCTGCACTAAAGACATGTTTGAGTTCTCTCTACTTCTAGGAGCAGGACTTTTATTTTGAAGTGAAAAACAAGAACACAGAGAGAAATGTGTGCTTCAGGGTTCAGAGGGTTAAAGATGAAAGTGTATTAAAATGTTATTTACATTAAACATCGTTGCTCTGCAGAGACGTCCCGGCCTACACATCATATTCTAACAGATTTATGAAAAACATCAGTTTGCTGTGCGTTCACAATTTCTTATCAGAGCGAGATAGCATCTGTGGCTGCTAACAGCATCCGCACACTCACATAGAAACACGAATGCAGAAATGCAGAATGTCGTGTTCAGCGTTTTTAAAACAGTCTAACGGCGGATTAGTGGTCACCTATTGGATGCTGAAGCCGAGTGGATGGAAGCGGGCAGCATCACTGGGCCTCCTCCTCCAGACATCCATGTGTGTCCACGTTAAGAGGCATCTAAAACACTGAGACAATATTGTGATTTAAAGGTTAATTTCTGCACAATAATACAAAGAACTGTAAAGTAAAGCGGGTTTCATAACAGCCCACGCGGACGCCGTTTGATTTTCATGAGAGAACTCCCACACAGGGGACTTTTCTTATTTTGTGTGTCTGAATGTTTGGTGGTAAATTCTCAGGAGACGAATCGACTCACGTTGTGGGAAAAAAGAAACAAGAAACATCCAACCACAAAACTTCCAAAAGACAAAATTCTCTATGTGGAATTCTTACTAATGACAAGTTTGATGAATTCAGATAATTCACTTGTTTTATGAATAATCAATCACACATTAAAAACAACTGAAAGCTTTCTACCACAAACAGTCTTCAAAACTATAAAAGACCAATAAACACCAGTAAAAGAAAAACTTAACTTTGTTAAAATGACTTATTATTTC
>NC_072456.1:27677168-27694668 GCF_027596085.1 Anoplopoma fimbria
ATGTGAGTTAATACAAGTGAGGACATCCAGCAGAGACTTTCATCCTGAGATCATTTATTTCATTATTGTTTTAAGGTTGTACTAAATAGTTTTAAGTTTTAGTTCATATCCTTGTCATTTAAATTCCGCTCAGCTTCTCTATTGCATCTATATTCTTTCTGATAATTCTGTACTTCTGCACAGTTGGAGATAAAAATCAAGCTATAATAATATTATTGGCTGTGTGCGAAATACTGAGGATTCCAGATTTTTTTTGTGTGATAATAATGTCATAGAATATGCCGACAGACATCCGAAGCTTTATCAAAAACCTCCATAGAAGATTAAAAACGTATATTATAATTTAATTATGGCAATAATCTGAGAATTGTATATTTCAAAAAGATATTTAATACATTTGGTTAATGCATTTGTAAACTGGTTTTAAAATATTGCTGTTTATTTAAGTCAGTAAAAAGGCATTTATTTAAAAGGTGTGTGTTGACGTAAACATTCGGCCAGCTGTTTTGAATTTGTTCCCAGAATAAGAACAAATTCAGGTAAAAGAAAAATATTTATGAATTCTGGATTTGAGCGTAAACCGTTTGTGAATGAGGCTAGTGAGGCTTGTGAATCTAAGATTTTTTTCAAAGATTTGATCTTGTGAAAGTGTTTAAGGATACATGAAGGTGGCGACGCCTCTGGACGCCAGATGTTTCCTGATGAGCCGCTCAGTTCCGTACCAGTTGAATCCTCGGGTGGAGTGACCGATGCGAGGAAGATGGACGCTGGCTTCGTGAGGAAACAACAAACAGATAAATCAGTCACTAACGTCTCTGACATGAAGACAATGTGAGCTGAACAAACACAGAATGGATCAGGTGACTCAGCTCCAGGTGTTCATTAACCCTGAGGGACATTACATTATTTTAATGTGTTTCTGTCTGTTAATTACAATTTGCAATAATTATTCCTGTGTTCACAAACAAAGACTCCTGAATATCTGGTCAGTCCAGTCCAACAATAACCTCCATCAGGCCCCTCCCCTATCTGCCTGTTCTTAATTATCAGTATGAGTTGTTGAAGTTGTTAAATGACTCGTACCTTTGTTTCTTTTGGCCGCAGCGTAAATCTTCTTCAGACCGTCATCCAGAGCGCTCAGAAGAATCCCAGACAGGTTGTTGTCTTTGTCTCTCTGCTGTGCGACGATCAGGGCCAGCTGAGGTGACAGGGAGGAGAACGAAAAACAAATAAACAGCGTCAGGCATCATTATTTGTATTTAATTGTTTCTTAGATCTTTATACTTCTGTCACTCACACATAAACCCGAACGGAGTGTCTCGCTACGACTTTTATCAGAGAAGTGTGCAGCGTTGGTTCCATCTTAGTTCCATTTCATATAGTTCCATATTACCCAACTAGAAAGCTGCGCTCCATCAATGCAGGGTTACTTGTGGTTCCTAGAGTATATAAAAGTAGGATGGGAGCCAGAGCCTTCAGTTATCAGGCTCCTCTTCTGTGGAACCAGGTTCCAGTTTCAGTCCGGGGGGCAGACACACTCACCACTTTCAAGAGCAGGCTTAAGACCTTCCTTTTTGATAGCGCTTATAGTTAGGACTGGTTCAGGTCTATAGTTAGGACTGGTTCAGGTCTATAGTTAGGGCTGGTTCAGGTCTATAGTTAGGGCTGGTTCAGGTCTATAGTTAGGACTGGTTCAGGTTTATAGTTAGGGCTTTATGGTTTCAGGTTTATAGTTAGGACTGGTTCAGGTTCACCTTGGTCCAGCCCCTAGATATGCTGCTATATGCCTAGACAGCCGGGGGACTACCTAGGATACCTGAGCTTCTTCCCTCTTCTTGTGCTTTCTTCTTCCCGCCTTTCGCAGGTTCCAGGAATCGGGGTGGACTGTCATCGTGCCACCTACTGAGGCCCTGCTGACACCCACTACTACTACCACTATCATTATTAGTCACATTACTATTATTATTGCCTGTACTATTACGCTTATTGACTTGCTTGTACCCTGGAGTCTTTGTGCTTTCTCGCTTCGCAGGCTTCTATAAATCGTGGCTGTACCTGGACCGTGGACGTGCATCCTGCTACGGCCCTGCTGACACCGACTGCTACCACCATTATTATTACTAGTCACATTACTATTACTATTACCTGTACCATTAAGCATTTTAGCTTTACTTCCACCCTGAAGCCCTTTTGCTTTCTCGTTCTGCAGGTTTCCATGAATCGTTGTGGTACCTGGACCGTAGTCGTGCCTCCTGCTGTGAGCCGACTGACACCCACTGCTACTTCCATTATTATTATTAATCACATTACTATCCCTATTTTCATAATTATAATTCTACTGTAATAATTGCTGCTGTTATTATAAGTAGTCTTATTATATGAATCATTTATGTCATATACATTGAATGTGTTGTATCTCTGTTATGCTGCTCATTCTGTACACATGACATCTATTGCATTCTGTCCATCCTGGGAGAAGGATCCCTCCTCTGTCGTTCTCCCAGAGGTTTCTTCCTTTTTCTCCCTGTTAAAGGGGTTTTTAGGGGAGTTTTTCCTGTGCCGATGTGAGGGAAGGACAGAGGATGTGAGGGTGTAAGGACAGAGGATGTGAGGGAAGGACAGAGGATGTGAGGGTCTAAGGACAGAGGATGTGAGGGTGTAAGGACAGAGGATGTGAGGGTGTAAGGACAGAGGATGTGAGGGTCTAAGGACAGAGGATCAGAGGATAAGGACAGAGGATGTGAGGGTCTAAGGACAGAGGATGTGAGGGTCTAAGGACAGAGGATGTGAGGGTCTAAGGACAGAGGATGTGAGGGTGTATAAGGACAGAGGATGTGAGGGTCTAAGGACAGAGGATGGATGTGAGGGTTAAGGACAGAGGATGTCTCATGTGTACAGATTGTAAAGCCCTCTGAGGCAAATTTGTAATTTGTGATTCTGGGCTATACAAAATAAACTGAATTGAATTGAATCTCAGCATCGGGCTTTAGTAAATAATTATAATAATAATACATTTTATTTGGTGGCGCCTTTCAAGGCACTCAAGGTCCCCTTACATCATATAAAACCAGCGTTAAAACACAATAAACAACAAATTAATAGAACATCAGAAATAAGTTTTGAGTGTTTTCATTTTAAAAATATGAATTGTTTTGTCTGTGGCATAGATTTAAGCAACGTTTTTTATTTCTAAGTTTGTAAGTTGAACCTCAGCTCCTATAATAAGTCTTTAATAAACTGTTTAGCCAAAATGCAAACACTCAGACCTTTAAGGACAAAAATGTTTATTATAAAGGAGCTAACGTTGAAAATAATAATAATAAGAAGGCAACAATGTCTCTAGAAAAAGGATTAAGTTACTTTTTTGAAATTGATTTCTCATAATTATTGATTCATTTTGATTGTACGTTCATTCATGGTTTTCCTACATAAATCACAAATATTTTGAAATATTTAATTTTGCAGCCGCTTTTGTTGTATAAACAGCGATGAGACCGTTCTGCATGAATTAAAAATGCTGCTTTGAGTTTCTGTTTTGAGTCTGTTGATCATAATCATGAACATTTTCTGCATCACAAGGGACAGTTTAACTTTAACAATTTGTTTTTAAAATAATTATCACTGTTTTGATGTATATGGCATACATTTTTGAGAGGGGGTGAGTCTTTTAAGTATTTGTAATTTGAACCTACAATAAGTAATAAACTGTGTAGACAAAATACACTCAGACCTTAAAAGGAAAAGAAAGTTCCATTGAAAACCATTAAAACCACAATGTTTGATCCCATTACATCATAAAATAATTTATTCTATTATATCAGACTTTTAATCTAGAGCTCTGACTTTAAACTATACTTTCTACTATTTTCCACCAGATTGAGTCATTTTCTCAGGTTTGTCCTATGGAGATAATACAAATTACATGTTATATTATAAGTGTTTTTAAAACAGTTAAACAGAACCTACTTGATCTCGGCCGTCTAATCTGGACTGTTTGTCATCGATGGGGAAGAGAAGCACATTTCCAAAGTCCAAATCTGAAACAAATAAAATGGTCACTCTTCAAACTTGTAATTTAATTGATGTCAACCGAACGTTACAGATGAAGATGATTTTGTATCTTAAATAATCTCACCGTTCATTTTGCCGGCTAACTCGTACTTCTGTCGCGGTTCATCTGATCTCAGCTCCAGAGCGGTGAAGAGGCCTCCTCTTCCCCACCGGCCAGAGTCGTCTACAAAAAACACCATTAATAATTACAGAAACGAACACCTTCTGATGACATGTTCTGTCGCTTTTTAACCACAGTGATTCAGGAAGCAAACGAAGAGCCATCATCTATTTCTAAATGGATTCCAATAAGCAAATTTCTCTCAATATATAGGAAAAAATTATGATTTTTAGTAACACATGCTAAAAATATACAAAAAAAAGGCAAAATATTCATAGAAAACATTGAAATAACTGAGGTTGCTTCCATTAAATTCCTCAAAGTCATATTCACTTAACATTAAAATACCGTTATCGACTTGCCTGTAGAAATATCATGAAGTTCCTGTATTTTAACTTTTTATTACAGCTTAATTTATCCTCATTATTTGTTGTCATACTACTTGTCCCACTTCTCACAATAAGATTTTCCTAATCCAAAGGAGTGATTAGTTTTTCCTGTTTCTCTCTTGAGAAAACACAGTTTTTAACTACATGTAGTAGACTTGAGTATTCATGTATTAATATTAAACCTTAACTCCTGATCTTCTTCAGACATTCACTCACTGTGAGGACATTAATCGTCTGATTTCTCTTAATCATAATTAATTGAAATATAATTATCACTACAATCAACATCTTCATTATCATTATTCAAAAAACATCTGCATTAAATAAGCAAAGATTTATAACTTTTCATGGATTTTATTGCAAAGCACCTCAACTTGTAAACAACAACTTGTAAACTATGATAAATGTAATAATTTTTTTATATCCCTACTTAGTCTTGAAACTTGGATGAATTATGCATTATTATGTTTTTATCCTTTTTCTTTTTAAAAGTGACAACGAGGAACTTTTAACTTAATCAATCCTGATCCTCTGGGACTCAGAAACACTACCACTTTTGTCCACAGGGGCCGCCAAAACATGAAAGTTCCTCATCGTAAATTTAAATTTGTCTTTTTGTTGATTTTTTAATATTTTATATGTAAAATAAAGAAATAAAAATAGAAATATTTTGACACACGTTCTGCTAGCTTTCTCTTTAGGTGTAATCGTGGTTTCGTACCAACACAGTGGACGATGATGGCGTCTCCCTGAGCGGTGTGAGGATGAGTAACATCCCCGAGGACGTAGTGGATGGCCGAGCTGTCAGAGTCTGTGGAGCAAACGCTGCCGTCATCCTCTTCTTCATCTTCTTCTTCTTCACTGTCAACCGACGGCAGACAACGTGACCTGTAACCGCACGACTGCCACCACGACATTCTGCATGAGAAAAACAGTGTGTTTCAGAGGTGGGTGAAGTCACTGAGAGCTGAAATAAAACATGTTTGATTTGACAGATCTTCACTTTTTCTTGTGTTTCTGCTCTTGTTGCTTCTTCTTCACGTCCTCCTGGAGTTTGGCTCTCTTGGCTGCAGCCTCCTCCCGTCTCTGGCGTTTCAGCTCCAGCTCAGCCTCCGTCAGGGGTTTCCTCTTCCTCGTTGGCATCCCGAGGGACAGCGAGACCTGGGAACAAATCGTTAGTCACAGTTTGATCTGTTCAATAATCAACATGATTTAAGTATAGCTCAGCATTGGAATGTGACTTTCTTCAGTGGTTTACACATCAACCATTAGGCTCTAAATAAAGGCTGTTTAATAGATCGAGTGCCACAACCACATACCGTTTATAAGAAGTGAAGTGACACTCCTTGGTTTGTGGAGTTTGTCAGTTTCGACGTAGCCATTTTGGCTCTTCTGCAACCAGTGAACAGGAAGTGACCATATCTGGACTGAGGAGGAGTGACGTAGAGACGCTGTATATGTCTCTGGTGTCGACCTGTCAATCAGTGTGTAGCCCCGCCCTAAAGCATCCCCTGCTTTATGGTCTGTTTGACTCTAAATGGAGCATCATTTACTAAATGAACATCATGCTGTATTGAAGAAGACTTGAAACTAGAGATTGAGACCATAAACTCATGTTTACAATGTTTACTGAGGGAATAAATCAAGAGAGAAGTAGAGTCATTTTCTCATAGACTTCTATACAACCAGAGGAGTCGCCCCCTGGTGGACAGGAGAGAGAATGCAGCTTTAACACATGAAGCTTTGACTTCACTCGGCAGAACCGAAGGTTGCCTCTTGGTCACAGCTAGTGTTTAGTTTTGGTGGAAAACAAAGATAATCATCTGACACAAAGGTCTGTCTTATTCATATTCTCATGTGAAGCAAACAAAGTATGAAGCTGAGAGCAGAGAGAAGAAGTCTTAAAATGGGGAATGTGAGTTTGTATTAGGTAAAAATCATTATCAGTTTAAGTGTGTGCTATATTAAGAATTTATACACCTCTTTACTTTGCTGTTGGTAAGAACAAAGGTGGCTGCTGCCTGGAGGGAGAAACGGCTGGTTTGTTAACATGACAGATCATAATGCTTGTTCTGAGGACACGGTGTCTCTGCCATCATCAAGGTTGTTGTTGAATTATTCTTTGTTCAGCACGACCCAACCTTACATTTCCCACACCCGTCATGTGATGCATTCAGTGGACGAGAAGCCTGTTTCTTTTACAGCTGAATAACACATTTCAATATTTGAAAGCAATAGCTAGTTTATTTTGTAAAAAAGTTCTTTAAAATTGATTTTTGGAATTGATTCGGAATCGATTTAGAATCTTGAAGGATAATAATCTTGATTCTGACATGACTTGATTCAGTTCTCCGTCATAAAGGTAAAGAGGTGTAAATATTCTAAATATAGCGTTCTCTTAAACTGATATTGATTCTTTTAGGAGTCTAAAATACGTCCACAGCAGAACATTGATCTGCTCCGTGCTGGTTCTCCTGTCTGTTTCTACAAACATCTGCTGTAGTGAAACACTGACTGTGGAGGAGAACCTCACACAGACACACTGATAAACATCACTACCGTCACTATAAAGACGTGAATAAACAAAAAAGGTGTCCAACATAAAATATATAAATCTAAAATGTCCCCATCAGTCGTGAGTGAAGGAGACAGAATCTTACTCCAGCTTTGTGCCTCAGAGCTCGTCCTTCTCCTGCAGCTTTCTGGAACTCGGCCATCTGGTCCTCAAGCAAACGGTCAAAGCTCTTCTGGTCTTCAGAGCTCGGGTCTCTACTGTAGTCCTTACCCTCAAAGTAGTACATGTGGTCTGGGGGAAAGGGGGAGTTAATATTCACTCACAAAATTACTAATGGTGGAGTAACGGACCGTTGTTGATAAGTGATCCGTAAGAAGAAAAAAACACTATAAATTACTATAACAAAGTAAAAGTATAACATTTAGTATTTTGGATGGTTTACAGACTTCAGAGTCATTTTTGGGATGATGGAAAATAAAATAAATAGTCTGGATCCTTGTAGACCAGCTGCTATAATCAAACAACAAAGGAATCTGTATCTGACAATATGGATCATTAATGATCGGCAATTAGTATCAGCGGCAAAAAAATGTGATCAGAGATATAATTGCTCCTTTTTTCTTTTGTGCTGATCTGATCGATCCAAACCGTGACTTTTATGATCTGTTACCCTACTAGCTTCTACTCATACTTGGGGAAGGAAATATGAACCCAACAGAGGAAATCTGTGGTGCATTTTCACATTTGCAAGGTTGAGAACTGAAAATAAAAGTGAGATGTTTGCATGACAGAATAACCAGTTTAACAACCGTGAATACCGAATGTTCTGAGACACGTTAACAAAAGAGATTTTAAAGATAAGCTTACTCTGCCCGTCAGATTCAGAACCGCTCTCCTCTTCCTCTTCTTCTTCTTCTCTGAGCGAGCTGAACTCTTCATCGATCCACTGACCATCACGCGACGGACCGAGGATCTTCTCCAGCTTCACCTCCGTCACCGAGCTCTCGGAGGAGGACAGAAGCTTATCTACGCCGAACTTCAAGATCTCACTGAGCTGCAGAGGACAGAAGGACTTTTGCATTAAAAGTGGACACAAGAACTGCAGAATTCAAAGAATATATATAATGTTTTAGTGTTCTAATCGTGTAATATTTAAACCTGCAGTCCTGCAGCGGCTGTCTGAGCTTGGTCCAGCAGAGAGAAGCGTCCTTCTTCAATAACGGTGTTGGTGAGCTGTAACTTGGACGCGGCTCTGGAGTACATGATTTCCTCCACCGTGTCTCTCGCCAGAAGACGGATCACTTTCACCGGCCTGAAAAGAGACAAAGATTCAAAAAGGGTTCTCCAGAAATTCAGTATCATTAAAGGGACAGTCCGCCTTAACATCAAAGATACAATATTTGCGGTTGATATTTTGACATTAATTACATTTATGCAACATATATTCCAGGTAAAAAGTTCACGCAGCACCTTTTAAAGATTATTATGATATTTTTTGACATACTTTACTATGACTATGACTTTTTTAAAATATTTTTTGAAATACTATGCTATGACTTTTTTATATATTTTTTGAAATACTTTACTATGACTTTAAAGAGAGCAGCACCCCCCAGAATAAAAACTTATTTTACATATTTTATCGACATAGTATACTGCAACTTTTTTGACAACACACTATACTATGACTTCTTCAAATTTTCTTCTTACCTGTAGTTCTATTTATCAATGTGGATTGTTTTTGTGTGATTTGCAGAGTGTTGGAGGTATCGGCCCTAGAAATCACTGACTTCTCTCCAATAAAATAGAACTATATGAAACTCAACTAAATAAATTTGAAAAACTCAAC
Organism: Anoplopoma fimbria; assembly: GCF_027596085.1. Taxonomy (NCBI): domain Eukaryota; kingdom Metazoa; phylum Chordata; class Actinopteri; order Perciformes; family Anoplopomatidae; genus Anoplopoma; species Anoplopoma fimbria. The sequence continues at coordinate 27,686,093 of NC_072456.1, forward strand.
AGCAATGTTTCCTTCCAGAGATCATGACCAAGTTACTGAAGATGATTCACAGACATTGTTGTGAGCAGTTTCATGTAGGAACTATTTTCTTTCTGCCGAGCTACTGAGAAAGGTAGCTCGGTAAGAGGAATAATATTTCTGATTTTTGGGTGAACTGTCCCTTTAAGTTGGTTACAAAAGCTGGTCAGCAGAGGTTTAGTCCCTGGTTTAAGATCTACATTACCCATAATGCAGCTCTGCAGCATCTTCTGAATCTATGAGTTTATGACGAGGCTCTTCTGTCGAATATCTGAAGTCTTTAAGGGGAAACTCCAAAGATTCTCCACTTCAAAGTGTGTTTACAGATGTTTGTGAAACAAGTTGTGAAAAACATTTTATGTGACTCCTGAGTGAAATAAATATTTTGGTGTGGAGTAAAAAAGAAGTGATGCAACCAGACCACTCCATTGTCCGCTGCTAATCTCTGCTGCAGCTACATTAGCCGGCACTAGCATAACACACCTGAATCTCCAACTGGTCAAGTTGCATTGTGGGTAATGTGGGCGCAAGGTTTAGACAAGGTGGAAGAATTTGTTGAATAAAAACATCCGATATTTATGGTTCTGCTGCATCGATTTTGATAGTTTTTCTTATAAACTGTCCGTTATGAGTCTGATGATGCTGCGGGAGGACGATGATACATCAGTGGAGTACATTTAAAGTCAAACTACATATCACCCTTGTGACATCATCAGGTTTTTTTTTGTCAGACTTTAAGGAAGCTGCTCCAGAGATAAAGAGGATATGATAAAACAAGCTCCCAAAACTGGCATTTACCTGTAAAATCATGTCATGCCCTTTAACAAATATTCCCTATTATAGGTTAATCTAGCATGCTGGGTAATATTTTTTGGAGCCGTCACCTGTTCTGACCAATCCGGTGGCAGCGTGCGGCGGCCTGCAGGTCGTTCTGAGGGTTGAAGTCGCTGTCCATGAAGATGACGGTGTCAGCGGCTGTGAGGTTCAGACCGACTCCGCCTGCAGAGACAGCACACGATGTCTGACAACCAACTTATTATTTACATATTTATTCACTCATATAGTCTAAAGAATTCTACACAAACAATAACAAGCTGTGGCAGGAAATCAGGTTTCTCTCACAACTTTTACACTTCATGTGAAACAGCAGCAGCTCTTCTCTCTGATCCTCTTTCCTCTCTCAGCTCGTTCTATGAACCCGGATGTATATTTAGATAAGCAGCTCAGTCACTGTTAACCTTTCATACAAAATGATTCCTGTCACAGCGTTTGTGTCTGTTTACAAGAAGTCAAGTTGCTCTGAGGTCATTAGAGGTCAAAAAGGTCAAAAAGAAATGCCATTTAATTACATAGTAATATATATTTATCCACTTTGTTTTAACAAACATCAGTCCTAATTATTCATTTTCAGAATTCTACCCCTTTAAATTTGAGTTTTTTTATAGGTTTCACACAATTGTCAAAATGTATGCCATATGCATTAATACGGACAAATAATCAAAAACATAAGAAGTCAAAAATGTCACTTGTGATGCAGAAGTGTTAACAATTAAGTGTACCAGACTTCAAACAGGAAGTCAATGCAGTAATTGGAAAACATTTAAAACTGTCTTATCACTGTTTATGAGCTGTTTATACAACAGAAGTGGCTTCAAAATGTAAATATTTCAACATGTTTGTGATAAATGTAGGACAACGGACCATAAATTAAGATAAAATCAAAAGAATTTTAATAATATTTAATGAAAAATCAATTTCTGAGAAGTAACTTTACCTTTTTTGTTTAAGGGACATTTTTGCCTTTTTATATTATTTCAAACCTTATCTCCTATAATAAAAGTATATAATAAACTGTGAAGTGAAAATACAGACATGCAGGTCCTTAAGGACAAAAATGTCTCATTGAAACCCATTTAAAAAAAATCTGTGAGACAAAATTACATTTAAAAGGTTTAAAATTCTGCCAATTAATGAATTTTTGGTTGTTATGATCAGGACTGATGTTGGTTTAAATATTTAACTCAGTGAAAGTGGAAAATAATATTAATATTTAATATTTTATGGCAGTTTTTGGACACATCTTTTAACAAAAGTACAAATAGTAAAAAAAGCTAATACTGATTTGAATATTCTGCATTCCTGAAACATTAAAAAGTACAATATGAACATTTCTTGTCTTCCTGTTCCTACTTTTTAGGGTTTTTCATTAACCTGCTTTAGTGCTGAGTAGAAAGACAAAGATGTCTTTGCTGCTGAAGTTCTTCACTGCTAGATTTCTTTCTTCCCCTCGAACGGACCCGTCCAGACGCTCATAGCTATACCCTGAACAGAGAAATAAATAAAATAAATATACTGTTATATTGTTGCCGTTAGCGATGAGATTAAAGACAGTATAGATAGTTGCCTTTGTGAGATGAGAAACGTAAATAAAAGTGCGATAAAGTCAGTGAAACATCAGACGGTTAGTCTTTGTTGTTCTCCTGTTTACCTCTGAACTCCATGTAATCCTGAAGAATGTCCAGCATCCTCGTCATCTGAGAGAACAGAAGGATCCGATGGCCTCTTCACCCACAGAAATGAGAAGAGATTCAGAGTGAGATGACAGAGTTTATGGATCAATAAGTGACTGAGCCCAAACTAGGGACGGGTATCGTTAGGATTGTATCAATACTAGTACTCTCATCGATTCTGCTTATCAGTTCTTTTAGATTATATTGTGAGAAAAAAGACATTAATTAAGAAAATAATCAACATTTCTTTATTAGTCTTGTATGTAAACAAATAGTCGAGGATGGACGGCTGATCTCCAAACAGTAGAACACTGATCATTACTGCAGACTGATGTTCTGCTTGTTGTCCAGATGTTGAGATGAACTGCTGCTGTTTCCTCCTCAACTTGTGAGGTTTTATTGAGTTTGAGACAACGAGAGTTCTCAGAGTCTACTGGAGGAACATGTAGAACCACTTTGGATCTTTGTGTTCTCTCTCCATGTCTCACTCCAGAACTTTAAAGTACTGATAGCAGAACCGGTAACTCCAGACCGGATCAATACTCCGGGTTTTACTCATTTAGAACCGGGGTTTCAGGGGGCGTCCCTCTCCTAAACTGCCACCAGGTGGAGCCCTACAACAGGTAGATGGACTCACCCTTTGTGAAGGTAACTCATCATCCCGTCCAGAAGAGAGAGTTTCCCGCTGGCTTCCACCAGATGCTCCCCCATCTCAAACGGCTCCGGCTCCACCCCTAAACAAGAAACAACGTTGAAGCGTATCGTATAGATCCGTCTGGTTCAGAAGGTCTTTATCATTGATTGATCACTTCTCACCGTCAAACAGGTACGGGTGGTCGACACACTTCCTCAGGTTCATCAGGATGTTCAGCAGCCGGTTCTTGTTGCCCTGGTCGTTTCCAAAAGCCTCTGAAAAAAACAGATAGATGTGGTGATGATGATGATGATTTACGCCCCCAAAAAACAGCATTCTGCTCTGATTTATGATTTCACACCAGAGTATAGTTAGATCAATACATTCTTATATCATTCATATATAAGATGCAGATATATTTGTGAATATGTTGGAAGAAAAGTAAGAATTACAGATAAAACAAACATTGTTTGAGGTCATTGAGACATTTTTTTGTTTGTTTTCCACTTGAGAGAACTTTCAAGTAGATTTTTCTTCTGTAAAAAGAAACGTCTGTGTGTATCTTTATTACAATAATAAATAAAAAACTCTATATATATTAAAATCAATAGTATTTGTTTAAATATTCTTTGTTTATGGTTTAAATAAACAACAACTGTTAGCCGATACATCGTTCTCGAGTATCACATATTTTTCTAAGCTCTCAAATATTGATACCAGTTATCGATCCAGTATTAGTCCGACATTCCACCACAGTGCAGACGTCTCACCCAGATCCTTCATCAGAAAGGCTTTGTAGTATTTCTTCTGCAGGGCCGACATGCCGTGGTACATCAGCAGCTCCGTCTTCTTCGGCAGATCGACAGCCACTTCTGACTTCACGCGACGGAGCAGGAAGGGTTCCAGGACGCTCTGCAGCTCAGCAGCTGGAAGAGGAAGAGGAAGAGGAAGACCGGTGAGAGGGAATCAGAAGGACAACGGGCAGAACTGGGTTTGTCTTTGTGTGAGGTTTTTGCTAAATAGATCTTTGGCTCGACAACTACAGTGAATCAAATACATCCCTATTTATGTAACTTATATTTTCCAACACCTCATCTATTCAAATATTGCCCTTAAAGCCATAATTTTTTTTTTTATTTTTTTATCAGCATGGAGCAAATCAATGTTCTGCTGTGGACGTATTTTAGACTCCTAAAAGAATCAATATCAGTTTAAGAGAACGCTATATTTAGAATATTTACACCTCTTTACCTTTATGACGGAGAACTGAAGCTGTTATCTATGCTCTCTACAAAGACACCAGACTACATTCACACAAACAGAGATTTAACCTCTCAGAACACAGGAGCTACTGCTCTACTGCTGCCTCCACCTGTTAGTCTGTTTGTGTTGTTGTGAGACTTTTGTGAATCTGAATGAACTATTTAAAACACCAGAGTCACACAATAACAGGTGTTCTGCAATGCAAAATTACTCTTTTTGTGAATGGAGTCTGGTGGCGTTCTCTTAAACTGATATTGATTCTTTTAGGAGTCTAAAATACGTCCACAGCAGAACATTGATCTGCTCCGTGCTGGTTCTCCTGTCTGTTTCTACAAACATCTGCTGTAGTGAAACACTGACTGTGGAGGAGAACCTCACACAGACACACTGATAAACATCACTACTGTCCCTTGTTTGGATACATGATGTTAGTAACATAAATTTGTCCTTCATACCTAGAGCGGGTTGACTCTGAACGTTGGAGTAATAGTCGGTGAAGTCGTCTGCCTCTTCAGCTGTGAAGATGTTTGGCTGAATGAAGCTCAGCAGCGAGTAGAGCTCCTGCAGGTTGTTCTGGATCGGGGTTCCTGTCAGCAGGACTCTGAAACCCACTGAGAACTACACCAGAACAGAACAGGGAGAGGGTTACAGCTGATGGAGGGAGAGATGAAGAAACAGATACCTGACGTCTCGAACCAGGTTCAGTTCAGTACCTCAGTCAAGACTTTGTGTAATAATGAGTTCTGATTCTTCAGCCTGTGAGCTTCGTCTACAACGAGCACCTTCCACTTCCACCTGAGGAGAGAGAGGGAACACGGATACAGGGAAACAAGGAATTTACTGATTTAAATAGTTAATATGTGAATGTATAAATACTGTTACACACATACCAAATGTTTAGAGCACAGATAAGATATTAAACGACTGATATGTTTGTATATATATAGACATTAATTAATTCCTGTGTCCATGCATTGTTAATCAACATGTTCTTCACTGGTAATCTCCCTTTATACTACACAACCAAGCCTTGTTTCTACAAGTGATGAAATGTAATTAAGTACATTTACTCAAGCACTTGTACTTTACTTAAGTATTTCCATTTGATGCTACTTTATACTTTTATTCCACCAAATTTCGGATGCTTTGTGATTCAGAACACACTCACCGTCTTAAGAATGAAGCGTCTTTGAGACACAGCTGGAAATGAAAGTTTCATTTTTTTTTCAATGTCAGTTTAAAACAGATGAATGAAATGTTAAAAATGATTTTAAAAAAAGCCACAGACCTCGTATGTAGTGAGCAGAACATTAAAGTCCTGAGTTTGTGTTTCCTTCTGAAGCTCAGCTCGTCTCTCTTTGTCTCCTTTGTAACTCAACACAGTGAGAGACGGAGCGAAGCTGCAACCAAGAAAAACAAGTTTAGAACATTATGAATTCACATTTAATGCTGGTTAAGACCTTTTTGAGACCTCGACAGAGAAAATGTAAAACTCTTTCCACAGCCAAAGCTGATGCATAGATTTATGTTTGAAATCAACAAGACAATATCAATAGGGATATTTTTGTATCTCCATATAAGAAACATATCTAAAATCTCTTAAGGTAATCAAATTAAGGGCAATTACAATCAATTGTGTCCCACAGAAACCCCACAACATTTTAATTTCTGTGAGTGAGCCAGTGAATGAGTGAGCATCTCTGTGTCTGTCCACTAATCTCTCATTCTCCTGCAGCAAACTGCATCATATTATGTGTGTCCAGTCATAGCTGCATGCTCAAGGACCTCTGGTGGCTGAAGTGACAAACACTTTCTTAAAACACCTTTTATTACCTGTTTTATTCTGCCACTGACTGCCTGCTGACTCCTCACTCACAATAGCATCAACAGCAGTGGTCGTTACAGACACCTGAGTGCGCCTTTCTAGTCAAAAATTATTTTAGGAGCTTAAATTCTGGAAATCTAGTTATGGACATTTTAAGGATCCACAAGAACAACGTATATGTAGTTTACAGTCTTTGATGAACGGCGTTATGAGCAGATTATCAATAACCATCAATGACATCAATCATATCTGAATGTGACTTCACCATTCCAGCTCCTTCCTCCAGTTCTCCAGGACAGACAGCGGGCTCAGAACCAGGAACGGACCTTTCTTCCCGAGAGCTCCGGACATGAACACCAGCAGAGAGATCGTCTGAAGAGACACAACATTATTACAATATATTACATATATAATTAAGTAATTATATTACAATAACACAACACGCAGGCCCTTTTTTCCACAGCAGTTCACAGTATTTGTCATTATTATAGTGAAAAATGTTCATCACAATTTCTAAAAGACAAAGGTGATGCTGCTTGTTTTGTAAAGCTGGAACTAGAATGTTTTCCTGTAATTTTATTTTAAGGACATATTAGTTATTAAATCGTTTGGGAGATAATTTTTCCATTGATATTCTAATAATTTAAATCGGGTTCTAATTTCAGCTCTAAAACTGAGTAAATACATATTTTATCTCACTTAAGTTTTAATTAAGTTTCCACAGAGACATAAACAGAAAAGCAAAACGTCAACACAATAAACTATAGAACAAGATACACAAGCCAAACAAAATAACAATGATTGTTGTTAAATTGTTCACGTTATATTTTAATGAGACATTTATTTAGTTGGCGTCTTATAAATTATCCATTTCTTACACTTCTTTTTAAATTAAATCTCTTTGACTGTCAAATAAGTGTGGCAGCTTTTCCATAAGGTAAATATATTGGTTAGTTTCCAGCCAATGTTTGTGTTTTGGAGCATTAACATTAAGCCAAAATTAAGTGAATGCATTTTAGTTTAGTTTCATCACGACATCTTTAATGTTCCCAGTGTAATTATACTTAGTAACATAAATCAGGACAGGAACCTAAAACCTTTTTCACAGAGCCCATTTTGACATGTCACAGCAAAGGTGGAAATAATAAACCAATAAATGCTTTATTGAGTTCAAGGAAACATTAACCAACAGATTTAACCCTTTAGTTTAATAACATAATAGAAGTTTGTATAATAACAAAATAAACATATGTATATACTGTACATTTTTATTCCTGTTCTATCTTTATTTTGTTGTATAGTATGTGTGTTTTATTGTCTGTGTCTGTGTAGTTGTATTTATTGTCTGTGTAGTTGTATAGTATGTGTATTTATTGTCTGTGTCTGTGTAGTTGTATAGTATGTGTATTTATTGTCTGTGTAGTTGTATAGTATGTGTATTTATTGTCTGTGTAGTTGTATAGTATGTGTATTTATTGTCTGTGTAGTTGTATAGTATGTGTATTTATTGTCTGTGTAGTTGTATAGTATTTATTGTCTGTGTATTATAGTATTGTCTGTGTAGTTGTATAGTATGTGTATTTATTGTCTGTGTAGTTGTATAGTATGTGTATTTATTGTCTGTGTAGTTGTATAGTATGTGTATTGTATAGTATGTTATTTATTGTCTGTGTAGTTGTATAGTATGTGTATTTATTGTCTGTGTAGTTGTATAGTATGTGTATTTATTGTCTGTGTAGTTGTAGTTGTATAGTATGTGTATTTATTGTCTGTGTAGTTGTATAGTATGTGTATTGTATTTATTGTCTGTGTAGTTGAGCTGCTGCAACACTTGAATTTCCCCATGGGGATCAATAAAGGAATATAATAATAAACCTGTATCAGCCATAAACTCTGCTTACTACTGTGATTATATGAATCATTTATGTCATATACATTGAATGTGTTCTCTGTTATGCTGTTATTCTGTACACATGACATCTATTGACTTCTGTCCATCCTGGAGAAGGATCCTCCTCTGTCGCTCTCTAAGGACAGAGGATGTGAGGGTGTAGAGGTTTCTTCCTTTTTTCAACTTGTTAAAGGGTTTTAAGGACAGAGGAGTTTTTCCTGTAAGGACAGAGGATGTGAGGGTGAGGACAGAGGAGGTGACAGGACAGAGGAGGGGTGTAAGGACAGAGGATGGACAGACAGGGATGTGAGGGTCTAAGGACAGAGGATGTGAGGGTCTAAGGACAGAGGATGTGAGGGTGTAAGGACAGAGGATGTGAGGGTCTAAGGACAGAGGATGTGAGGGTGTAAGGAGAGAGGATGTGAGGGTCTAGGA
>NC_072456.1:27697168-27717168 GCF_027596085.1 Anoplopoma fimbria
AAGATATTTAAACACCGTTTTTTGACGTTTCAAAGTCGGAGGTGGCCAAACTTTTTTTGATTGTGGGCCATATACATACAAATATAGTCACAAGCCAAACAACAGTGAATGTGTAGTTTTCTACCTGATACTTTGCAAGACAAGCAGTGTTTTTAGAAAACCTCATGTGTGACAGTAAGAAGTTTGGGACTGATGTTTAGTTTAGTGTCTTCTTACTTTATTCTCTTGTTCATTGGAAATGAAGCAAAAACACAGTTTCCTTAACTTTGGAGAAATATAAGTTCTCATTTCACCAATGTTTTGAAAATGATCAGAACACACTCACTCGCTTCCATCTGTTTATTTCTGCCATGTTTACCTGATCAACTGGGATAAATGTTTTCATCGACTAGTAATCAATCTAATCAATGTTCAAAAAGGCAGCGACATTTAGTGTTCAAACTAAGAAGTGCAATGTACAAAATGCAATTTATTAGAAATAAGTCATATTCTATATCATTTTTTTAAAATGTACAGCGGACCATTTGAAACGTCCGTAGTTTGCCCGCGTGCCATAGATTGATTAATTGCAGCCAAGTGTTCAAAAGAAGGCTGTCTTGTTTTATTTACAAAGAACATTAATACATTAATTTATTTATTACAATTATTTACACTTATTACAAAGCCAAGCCCCCGCTCATTAAAACTGCTATAAGTTATCAATACATACCAAACAATCAATCAGCTCAATGAATGAATGAATGAAGCATCAACGAGAAGAAGAAAGATGTTTGGAGATAAAACAGGAAGAATCTCAGACTCTTTGGAGAAAATCTCTTCATCCAGCGGTAAACTCTCCGAACGTCAACGGGCCTCACACGCACACCGCCACCAGCTTTATTATGGCATCCCTGGAAAGTAAATCACATGAATCAGACCTCGACTTATGGCATTTTGATATTGAACATTTCTGCAGCTGATTTGGATTAATGACATTTAAATAACGAACCTCACAAACGGGATGTACGACAGACTGTACCTGCAAACAGAAAAAGCACATTTTATGTCACAAATCAATAATCATCTCAGACTGAAATCTGTGAGGAGAAATCCATGACTCACCAGGCGAACGACAAGACTTGCAAGATGACAAATAACAAAGCGAGTCCAAAGTTCTTCCACTGTAAGAATAATGTCATTTAGAGAAACTAAACTTAATCAATACTGAATCATGTTCTTAATCGATTAGATGTGATTATAAAACACTCACCCAGAAGACAGCGCAGAGAGTCAACACGAGGCAAGTCTGCAGAGATGAACGGGACAAAATGAAATCATAGTCATCGTCATATTTTATCATTGATTTATCCTTTAAAGGTCTGTAGATTACTGTCCTTTAGAGATGGTAATTATGTTCAGTGCACTTACAATCATAATCGCGGTGGCCAGAGCTCTTGTTTTGTCACACATCCTCTTCAGTTGCTTCATTGGCCCCATCAGGAACATGGTGCTGTTGGACAGAATAATGTATAAGAATGTAAATACTTTTAAAATATGTATATCCTGTATCGATGCTAACAACTAGTCTCTCCTTTAAATAGGTACAGTGTGTAAGATGTGGCAACAGTTTTAGTTAAAAACATTAATAAAATTAACTTTCGACAGAATTTAAAGTGTTGACCTTATACTGTAATTATATACAATGCTAACAAGCTAGCCGCGGCCTGTCCTGTCTTGTTATACCACTTGTAACCTGGAGAGGCGATAGAGAGTCACATGTAGTTTGTCAATCACGATGAAGGTTCAGAGTCCGTGTATAGTTTGTTTATTGGATTAAGTCCAAAGTGGCAGAGACGAGAAACCCTACGGGCAGACAATATGGCCGACATCTTCATATTAAAAATTCAATATGTGATGGACCAGGATGTTTTAATTCCACCGTTAGGCCACTAAATGTTCAAAATTTGCTTTTTAGGACCTAATGATTTATTAAATAAGGGCTCTTGGATGCTCTTCCTGGAGACTCACTCCGTCTCCTGCAGAAGAAGACCCCTAACGGGGGGGAGGATGACATGAAAATACAAGTTGTTTTTACTCGTTTCTGCCACTTTGGATTTAATCTAACAAACAAAATATCAAGAGCTAGTCGGACCGCCCAGTTAGTGTCACAGAAAACACCCTGATGGTTCACGTAAACCACAGACCGACCCCTCATGAGAGGATTATAATATTAATATTTCGACCGTCTCTCAGAGTTTCAGCAGTTTGGTAAAATTTTGCGTTTTCTTTCCCTGTTGTTGGTTGGTAATTGTAGTTTTTTATACCTGATGAACGTAGATTTAGAGTGTATGGACCCAGCAGTAGAGGGTGAAATGCTGCCCCCTATCTGTGGCCACATATTACACATTGCACCTTTAAAATAAAAACCATCACAACTGCTTTAATCTGGTTATAATCCTTGTGAACACTGACCTGCCCAGAGTACATAGGTTTCCAAACGTGTAGAAAACAATGAAGAGAGTGAGACCGATCCTGGGGATGAAGAGCAGACAGACTCCCTGCAAACACAGACATGGAGAAATGTTGTGTATTTATTGTCTGTCTGTGTAGTTGTATAGTATGTGTATTTATTGTATTTATTATGTGTATTTATTGTCTGTGTAGTTGTATAGTATGTGTATTTATTGTCTGTGTGTAGTTGTATTGTCTGTGTAGTTGTATAGTATGTGTATTTATTGTCTGTGTAGTTGTATAGTATGTGTATTTATTGTCTGTGTAGTTGTATAGTATGTGTATTTATTGTCTGTGTAGTTGTATAGTATGTGTATTTATTGTCTGTGTAGTTGTATAGTATGTGTATTTATTGTCTGTGTATAGTGTATTTATTGTCTGTGTAGTTGTATTTATTGTCTGTGTAGTTGTATAGTATGTGTATTTATTGTCTGTGTAGTTGTATAGTATGTGTATTTATTGTCTGTGTCTGTGTAGTTGAGCTGCTGCAACACTTGAATTTCCCCCATGGGGATCAATAAAGGAATATAATATAATAATAATCTGAAATAATAATACAAAAATGCAATAAAATAAAACAATCAGCATGTTTTTATCTCTAAGCTGCAGCACACAGAGTCATTCCTGTCTAGTGTTAGTGAATCACATCTTCCACATTCCTCAGAGCCAGAAGAACCAGTAGGACCACACCACCTCCCTGCTGCCTCTTCCTGGTTGTGGAGCATAAATCTGATTATTATTATATATATAATAACTTAAAGGTCTTTACCAGCAGTGTGCACACGCCCCCCACTGCGAAACAGGCGACGAACCCCTTCACTCGAGTCCCCCAGCCCAACGTGGAGGCTTCATTCACAGTCTGTGTGGACAAAGTTCAGATTGAATCAATGAAAGGCTGAGTTTGAGTTTGAGTTTGAGCAGCCTGTCTGATCAGGTGTTTTACCTGCATGATGGTTCTGTCGTCTTTGCGAGCCTCCTCACCGCTCAGCACCGACTTCAGTTTATCCATGGCTGAAGATCACTGTGAGGTTCTACAGGACAGGTGAGGAACAAAAGGTATATCCTGGCACATGGACAGCAACGTCACCTGGCTGCTGCTGTCAGGTGTCTTACCTGTTGGCCAGGTGGATGACTTCAGGTGAGTCGAGCTGAGGAGCAGCACAGACGTGTCACTAGGATTCTTTTTCATGTTCTCCCTCATCCAGTGAATTTAATTTGAAAAAAACACTAAAATTAACCATTTATTAAATTATGAATGCAAAAAGTTCAACCTGTTGTATTTGTATTTATTTTATGTATTTCATTTTGGGGTATTTTTCTTTTTTTATAATAATAATTTAGGGATTAAATAAAACAACTACAAAAAAGTATTGGGGCATGAAGGGAAAAAAATATATATATTTTTTCTTGTTTTTTAATTTTTAATAAGTTGACATGTTGAGAACAAACTTCAACTTTTCAGAAACCATCAAACTTCCAGCATTAGTGCACATACATAAATTCATTCATTCATTCTCAAAATTCTGATTGCATTTTTTAAAATAAAATTTAAAATAAATCTTCCTCTTCTGATTTTCCCTATGCCTCTTATTTATACTTTAAAACATCTGTTTTGTTGACATATTTGACGTTTTTTCACTATTTTTCTAAATGTTCTACGTCACATGTTAAGGAATTGAGAAAATAATCGGCAAATTGATGGATAATGACCATATTTGTTAGTTGTCATTATAAACAGGTCTTTAAGGTTTGGAGCATAACAACCAGACTGCTTGTTATAAACAAATGGACATTTAACTTGTCAGATATCATTGGTCACATTTTTAAGAACTGAGTGATTCGTCTTCTTCAACACAGATGATCTTTGTTGACAAAAACGTTAATGTGATTAAATAAAAGTGAGTAAATAAACTTTTTAGTGACAGATTTTGGTCATAACTTCTGTGAATGTTCCTATAATAACTTTGTTTTACTATAAACACTGAAGACTTTAAGCCACGCTGAATAAATACAGGAAAAAAAGAATTGTGTAAACAACAGCCACAGTTTAATCTGTAATAATAATTTCAAATAGCAAAATTTAAACATTTAAACATTTTTCATTAAATTCTTATTTTTGGCATTTGGGTTTGACTCACATGTGTGACTCAACATTATGATACAAAAAAAAGACACTTAAAATATGTCCATGGTGGACTGGTTTATGACAAACTGAGACTGGTTCAGAACCAGTTTAAAGTTCCTCAAAGTCACTTTAAAGAGATGCGTTCAAGTAAAATAAGACACACTGGTTAGTTGTTTCCACCAGGAGATGGCGTTACTGTTACTAAATGTTTGGAGAGTCTGAAGAAAAGCATGCAATCCATAAAAAGCTGACACACATGAGTTCATGTTCACAAAGTTTGTGCAGATTAATAATGAAACAAATGATATGAGTATAAGAAGAGTATGAAATAAATAGCAATGATTGAAGGCTAAAGAGGTTTACAGCTGATTAAATCTGGTTAATTAAGGCGGAGGTAGAGATATAATTCTAAAGCAAAGCATCCAGAAAACATTTCCTCTTCCCTTCAGTGTCCGTACGCTTCAGTTTTAGTCGTTCTGCTGCTGAAATGCAAACATCCCTGATTTAATTGTGATATATTCATGAGTCACAACGTCGTCTCTCTTTATAAAATCTCATCCTCTGACTCTGGATCTCTGTCTCTGGGCTTCAGAAGACCCATCTCCATCGGAGGAGTCTTCCTCAGTCTGGAGCGAACGACACTGCAGAAAAAGAACAGCACACAGTCAGATATAATAGAAACTGTAGTTATTCCATTGTTTATCTTAAATAAAATGAAAAATATTGTCTTAAAATGAAACTAAATAAAAAATATATCTTTTAAGTAAAACTAAACTGAAACAATGTTGCCTGGTTAAATAAATAAACTTCAGTTTTAGTTTATTTTTGCTCTAATATAATAAATCACTACAGAAAAAAAGGAGAGAGCATGAATTTCCTTCATGTGGTTCCGTCAACTAAAGAAACAGAACGTTGACGTTCCAGCAGTTGACGCTACGCTATAATTCTTCACATTGATCCCTGTTGATTTTTTACATGCAGTCTGTTCTTATAGAATAAAATAACAAGAACACAAGGGTTCTTCCTGGAGGGATGAGGTTCTACCCAGAATAATTTGGGTTTTTAAAAAGTTCCTGAGGAACACTGGTTGGTTTCCAAACCCTTGAAATATCAGAGAGGTGTTTGGCAGAACCACTCGGATGAATTCTAGATGAAACATTTGGAATATACACAGTATAAGGGTTCTCGGAGGAACTCCGTGGGTGGTTTGTACATGAAAAACTTGGAATAAAAAAAAAAGATCTCAATAGAACTCCCCGGATGGTTCTTGAATTCAAAACTTGGAATGTAAAAGGGTTCTCGGTAAAACTCCATAGGTGGGTTCTAGATGAAACACCGAGAATAAAAATGGGTTCTGGGTGGAACCCCCTTGGTAGATTCTTGTTGGCACCCTTGGAAGGTGGAAAGGTTCTGTATTGAACCCCTTAAGAGAATTGTTCTCTGGAGAACACAAAGTTTTAGGTGGAATCTTTCACAAATGGTTCTAGCTATAACCCATAATGTATTAACTGAAGTGTTTCAGTTGGAAAGTGTATATAAGATTGTACCATGAACCAAAACGGTTCTCCTATGGAAACAAGCCAAAGAACACTTTATGGTTCTAGTTAGCACTTTTTATTTGAACTAAAACAAACTAAAATATAAAAACTAAACCTTTTTGAAAAACTGAATCTAATATAAATTCAAGACCAAAATGCGTTGGTGTGGAGCGTCGGTGTGGTGTGTGTTGGTGTGGAGCGTCGGGTGTGGAGCGTTGGTGTGCGTTGGTGTGTGTGGAGCGTCGGTGTGGTGTGGGTGTGGAGCGGGTTCTTACCAGCTGACGGTGCAGTAGAGCGTGCTCACGACGAGCATGGCGAAGGCGAGGTGCCAGGAGTAACACATGGTGACGAACATCATGTTGTTGTGGTCGTTCAGGTCCCACTCGGGCCTCGGGCGGGTACAGCACAAAGCCAATCTGCAGCCAAAGAGAAGTGAGATGTTAACCTTCTGAAAAAACGCCTCAAGAACATCCACTCTGACAGGAGAACCTTCACGTTTACCTGCCAGAACCAGCTGCCCTGCAGGAGGATGAGGGTGCAGCGCAGCAGCTCCAGGACGATGTTCCCGCGGTGGAAGACCTCCAGGAACGCAACGAAAGCGCCGCCGAAGATGGCGAAGAGGAGGAGCTGGTGCACGTGGACGTCCAGCATGCTCCTCCCGTGGAGGTGGTAGAAGAAGAGAAACCCTGCAGAAGAAAGAGACATCGAGACATCGATGGAAACATATTTATCTCTTTGCTGGTTACATGCTGATAGATTACATTTTGGGTTTGTTTGTCATGTGACGGGGCGGCTGTGGTGTAGTGGAGAGCAAGGTAGTTCTCCAATCAGAGGGTCGGTGGTTCGATACCTGGCTTCGGCAGTCGATGTGTCCTTGGGCAAGACACTTAACCCCAAGTTGCTCCTGAAGGCTTGCCATCGGTGTGGACTGGATGATGAATGTTAGTTAGAGTCTGATGGTGGCACCTTGATGGTAGCCTGTCATCAGTGTGTGAATGGGTGAATGATATGTAACATACTACTGACTGTAAGTCGCTCTGGAGAAAAGCGTCTGCTAAATGACTGTAATGTAATGTAATGTAATGATTGACGGAGGTGGTGTTAAGTACGTAGTAGAGTTTAGTACATAAACAGCGGCCTCCTGGGTGAAAGTCCTGTGTTTGTTTGACCCGTCTGTCCACCCCGACCTCTTCCGAACATGGACTTTGTCTTTCTTCATACTACGTCACATGACTTCCTTTTACCACAGCTCTGCAT
This sequence comes from Anoplopoma fimbria, assembly GCF_027596085.1. Lineage (NCBI taxonomy): Eukaryota > Metazoa > Chordata > Actinopteri > Perciformes > Anoplopomatidae > Anoplopoma > Anoplopoma fimbria. Next base: position 27,704,579 of record NC_072456.1, read on the forward strand.
GTCCGTGTTCACGATTACGTGGGTTTAATATGAATTATAGTGCATTCATTTTCCTAGTACAAACAGTGAATGAGAGCAGTAGGGGAACACCTGCAGATACCACACGGTACATAACAAATCCTAATATCTTTATACATATATTTATATAAATATATATAACATAACAGCAGACCACATGACACGTGCAATACAATACACTGTGCAATTATAGCTATAATAGTTTTTTCTGTCTGTAAATATAATATTTCAGTTATTGTTGTTTTTCTACTGTTTTTTATTGCTTATTTATAATACTTGTTTTTTTATTTCATTTTTATTTTTATCTTGTCTTTCTTCTACTATGTCTCTTGTGTGCACTTTACTCTCTGCTGCTGTAAGCCTGCACATGTCCCCGCTGCGGGACTAATAAAGGATTATCTTATCTTATCTTATCTTATCTTATCTTATATACAGTGTTAGGAACAAAGATGCTTACTGGAACCATAAAGGATTGTAGGAGAACATTTTCTGTTCCTGGTAGAAGCTTTTATAAACGCTCCAACTGGAACCCTTTCAGAGAGTTCTACCTATAACCCAACATAAAGGGTCAAACCCAGAACCATCTGTGAAAGGTTCCACTGAAACCCCCGTATGATAGGTTCTACAGGGAACCCTTCTACGGTGTAATCGTTCCACCCAGAGCCCTCTCTGGAGATTCTATCGACAACCCTTCCACCTTCTAAAGGTGCTAACAAGACCCCAACCCGGTGGTTGGTCTTTAACATTCCGATGGTTTCACCTAGAACCCACCCAGGAGGTTCCACCTAGAACCCACCCAGGAGGTTCCACCGAGAACCCTTAAGGGTCCGATGTGGTGCAGCTCAACCCACAACAGTCCTGGTTCACAGTCACAGATTTTGGGGGTGTGAGACGGATTGTTAGCGTTCCCATTTAACACCGGTGCTTTCAACAATACTTCTTAGAAAAAGGGTTCTTCAGAAGCAAATGTTTCTGGGTAGAACGTCAGCCCTTTAAGAATAACCCGTTTAGAACCCTTAATCAAAGAGTGTAAAGATATATCTACAGATATATAGAGATATAGATATATATAAATATAGATATTTACAGACACAATGTATTACGATTTAGAGTTCTAGAAAGTAGTTAGCAATCGAAGAGAGAAATGTCTTCAAAAATTAAATTAGAAATAAAGAAATTTCAGTTTAAGAGACTAAACCTACCTGAAAAATAAATCTACATATTCTATTATATACAATATTTTGAATAACATTAAAAGTTTAAAACCAAATGTGATTTTTCTGACCTTCATTAAAGAAAGCGACAGCCAGCATCAGCCGGTCCAGAGCCAGTGGAGCGGCCTCGGTGGTGTGAACCACCAGGGACACGGCGGCAGCGAGGCCGAAGAACAGGTACATGGTGGCGTGCTGCCAGTTCATCAGCTGCTCCCAGTGGTTCTCCGCTGAGTCGTAGAGACGCAGCTTCGGACCGTCGGCCGCAAACTGCTCCGCCAGCATCCCTACAGGAGGAAAGGGTTAAAAGAACTGATAAACTAATAGATATCAACATGAAACTTCACCAGTTGATTACTGACATTAAGACAATTATCTTTTGTATTACAAGTTTTCTGAAATGTTATGTTTAAATATGCAAATGAGGCATTATCTTATTAAATATGTGCTTATTTCCATACATTTCCAGAACATAAATTGGATAAAGCCAGGTTCAAGATTCTTGTTTCATTTTGTTGACATATTAGAGTCATTTTAGAGGGGATTTAGGATATCTCTTTGTATCACTCCATAAATCATAAAATACTGTCAACAGCCATAAAAAGAATACATTTTCCCCATGTTTTTATTAATAAATGTTGTATAAATCAGACTATGAATGATATCTGAACAAACCCCTCTGTGTTAACCTTCAGAATATAGAGAGGAATGAAGCTGTAAAGTTTGGTGTATGTAAGAGCTACTGAAGTGGAGATTTCTGGATCAGAGTCTGAGAAAAAACTCATTTAGAGAAAACGTCCTTTAAAGATATGTTTAGTTAAATTACATACATGTTGAAGACACTACAGGTGAATAGGGTAAAACAATAACTAATAGATATCAACATGAAACTTCACCAGTTGATTACTAACATTAAGATGATTATCTTTTGTATTGCAAGTTTTCTGAAATGTTATGTTTAAATATGCAAATGAGGCATTATCTAATGGTAACTTTTGGTGAATTTAGGAGAAATCTACAGACGCAAACAGACAAAGTAGTAAAATAAATGTTTTCTTTCCACTAGTCTGAAAGAAGAAAATCTCTTGAAGAACGATGAAGAAGTGTCTCGCCTTAATTAAAGAGTGAATCATGTAAATGCCTGTTTGTGTCAGAACGTACTCATTTGAACTGCTCTCTCTGGTTTATTTAAAAATCATCTCTTTGTGTTTTGTTGTTGACTACAGAAACCTACGCACCAACAAAAGAGAAGAAGAGAACGACGGAGCTCTCGATGACCTCCAGGCGGCGCTGTGAGGTTCTGCTGGCCAGACGGGTGGAACCGATGTTCTTGTTCCTTCGAGAGGCTCTCCACAGCGAGTACTTCCCCGTCCACCAGATCCCCGCCACCAGGAAGAAGCTTCCGGGGAGAGCGTGGCCCTTAAAGCTTCCCATGAGTCCACCTGAATCACAGTGAGGAAACAAATCTATCAGCATCATTACAGAGTGAAAAACAAGAGAAAAACAGGATTAGTGTTATCTCAATAGAACAATATTTATTCTATAACCAAAAAAACCCCACAGAAATGGTTTTATTCTCCTCTATGTTACATATAATTAAGAACAATATGTTTTCTTTTAAATGCAGGTAGTTAATGTATCAAAACAAACAAGATAAATACACAAACACAACCTGTAGTGTTCCTCCAGTAGCACGGAGATAAAAAGGTATTTTTAGAAAAAGAAATGAGAAGGGAAAGGTGGAGGCAATTAAGTTAAACAGCATACTCAGCTTTAATTAGGGAGTGTGTGTGTGTGTGTGTGTGTGTGTGTGTGTGTGTGTGTGTGTGTGTGTGTGTGTGTGTGTGTGTGTGTGTGTGTGTGTGTGTGTGTGTGTGTGTGTGTGTGTGTGTGTGTGTGCATGTGTGTGTGTGCTAACCTTTGTACACGTGTGTCTAAAGAAAACCTGTTACTAACATCGACTTTACATTTAATTTCATCAGAATGATTGAATGCCACTTCATAAAGTTAATTTAAAACAAAAAATACATAAACAAAAAGTATGTTTATGTAATAAATACTGATATAAAATAAAAATATAAAAATAAAAAATATAAAAATATAAAAATATAAAAATATAAAAATATAAAAATATAAAAATATAAATAGGTCAATAAAGTTTAATAAATAAATAAACAATCAAAACACAGCACAGTTGAATTTTTGTACTGTTAGGTCAGTATCATTGCCCCTTGAAAATATACAGATATACAAACAAATAGAATAAATAAATAAATAAATACTTCTTCTAAATAAATCCTGAAATAAATATAAATAAATAAATGAGACAATAAACATATAAGTGAGTAAATATAGTCTTTTTATTTTATTTTTAATACAAAAAAATAACCTTATTATGTGCTTTAATCTGAATCTGTGAGATAACCACCCCTCTTATATTTGAATATATTAGATGGAAATAAAAAGAGCTGTGACATAAATGTGAAAAGTCACCTGAAATAAACAAATTGAAATAAAAAACTATTTATTTATTTAGTATTTAAACTATATTGTCTCGTTTGTATATTTATACTTACATATAATAACAATAGTCATAATAATAGTCATAATAGACAATACAAAAATAGACCATTAAACCTGAACCTGATTAATGCTGTTGGCTGCAGTCCACACTGTCATCACCTGCTGTTTGTTGATGCTCGTTTATTCTCTCAAAGGTACAAAAAAAAAGAGAAATGATCAAAAACAAACGTTCTCCTGTTTCTCCTGCTCTCTTTCATCTATTGTGTGACTCGTGTTTTCACTGTAAATATATAAAAATAAAGAGCATAAAGCAGCTGTTTGACTCTGGTCGTCCACAGCATCAATAGTGAGCAGAAGAATAAGAATAATAAGAATAATAAGAATAATAAGAATAATAATAATAATAAGCTGCAAACTCTCTTTGTGATGGAGATGACGGAGCACAAATGGAACCTTTTGAAGGAGGAGCTCGTCTGCGTCCTGTGTGACCTCCTCAGAACGAGGAACACTTCACTCGGTCTCCATGGTGATCACCCCCCCACCTCACTGGAGTGATGCTGGAAGACTCTTAATCAACGACATCATGTGTGCAGCTTCATCTCCTGATTCAACACACCCCTCTAATCAGTGATTACAGTGAATTAATACACATTTACTCACAAGAAATTAGGTCCTTTACTGCAGTAAAAGTACTAAAACCACAATGTGCAAATACTCCACAACAAGTAAAAGTACTAAAACCACAATGTGCAAATATTCCACAACAAGTAAAAGTACTAAAACCACAATGTGCAAATACTCCACAATGAATAAAAGCCCTGCATTCAAAAGCTTACTGAAGTTAAAGTATATAAATGTAGTTAAAGTAAAGTATTGATTGATCAGTTAAATGTTTCACTCTTATATTCTGGATTAATATTTTTGCTGCATTAATGTGTTTGTTGCATTGTAACTGTAGTAAATCACTTGATATCAAAGGATGAAGGAAGATGTCCACGTCCGCTGATGCAGTTTCAACAATTTCTTTATTGAATCAATGCATCAGAAATCATCCTGCGCAGAATGGAGCCCACACAGAGATTCAGCATGGACCGAGGCTCTCAGCCTTATATGTGTGTTGTGCATCACTTCAATGGGCACAAAGGCATAAAACATGCTGAGCAGTAAATACATCATTCAGACACCTTGAAACTTACACTTTTTGAAATACCGTCCTGAGAACCCAAAATCTTCCATCTGTGTAAACATCACTATAAACCAGGCTGTCATGCCGTATGTTGGTCATGAGGTCATTAAGAACCCCAACTGGTCAACATCACACAGCATGCAACAACTTCACGGCCTCATTACAACAAGGTATAGCAGAATATGATCAAATACACTACATAACTCCTTCATTTCCTGTTTATTCTACATCAATGCATCATATTCTATAAGATCATCATATGTTTGTAGCGTAAAAAGTACAATATCTACCTCTGAGATGTAGTACAGTGCAAGTACAATATCTACCTCTGAGTAGAAAAAAAGTACAATGTTTATATTTGTGATGTAGTACAGTAAAAAGTACAATGTTTATATTTGTGATGTAGTACAGTAAAAGTAGTACAGTATAAAGTACAATATTTATATTTGAGATGTAGTACAGTAAAAAGTACAATATTTATATTTGTGATGTAGTACAGTAAAAAGTACAATATTTATATTTGTGATGTAGTACAGTAAAAACAATATTTATATTTGTGTACAAAAAAGTACAATGTTTATATTTGAGATGTAGTACAGTAAAAAGTACAATATTTATATTTGAGATGTAGCACAGTAAAAAGTACAATGTTTATATTTGAGATGTAGTACAGTAAAAAGTACAATATTTACTTCTGAGATGTAGTGGAGGAGAAGTAGAAATGGAAATACTTTAGTACTAGTGCACTCGATTTGTACTTAAGTAGAGTACTTGACTAAATGTACTCAGTGTATATTATACTCATAATAGAATTCAGTTCTTATGTTTGATGCAATCATTTATCAAACCTGACATTTTGTATGTAAATGACCTTCTTGACATAAAGTTTCTGCTAAAGTTTTGTGTCCACTATAAAAAACTTTTATGGTGTTTTTTATGAAGTGCAAACAACCTTTGGAAGTACAGAGACAGTATGTGTGTAATATAATCATGTAATAACATATAACCACTGACCAGGACACAGTAGAAGGGTAGAAAGAAAGAAAAGGTTCTTACCTAAGTTTGTTTTTCTGGGGTGAATAACTGTAGAGGTGGAAGAAGAAGTATTATGAGTTTTATGAGTGTATTGATCCAGATGAATCCAAGCATCCTCCCTTTATGCTCTCAAGTCATTTTAAAGCCTGCATGTATTTCCTTTGAGCAAACAGCAGGTCTCGGTGCTGGTTGTGGGTTCGGATCCCGGCAGCCTGCAGCCCTGCAGACCTTTTATTGTTCTAGACACAAAATTTTCCGACTCCAGACGCTCCCAGGCTGGCCCCTCCCAGCGAGCTCTCCCATTGGTCCACAGAGGGGCGCTTACGTCATCGGGCCGCGCTGTGATTGGCTGACGGCAGCGTCCGTCTCAGGCGCCTGCTGGCCACGTGTGCACTTTCACTCCGCCCGCAGAAAACCAGAAAACCAGAAAACCGCTACTCTCCATCAGACAGGGACACCGGGACCGGGGGATCGGGGCGGGACACCGGAGAGGGCCGGACAGGAGGGCCGGCACGTAGGCCAGGAAGCCATCTTCATCATCCTCTTCTTCAGGAGGGAGGGAGGTGATCCAGAGTTCAATAAAGTACTAATATTATATAAATAATGGAAGCACTAAGTGACTTCTATACAAACAAATTAAACAGAAAACACACAGAATATTTATTTATTTATTTATTTATTTATTTATTTATTTATTTATTTATTTATTTATTTATTTATTTATTTATTTATTTATTTATTTATTTATTCATTTATTTATTAATGTATTTATCTATTTATTTATCTATTTATTTATCTATTTATTTATTTATTAATGTATCTATTTATTTATTTATTTATTTATTATATTTATCTATTTATTTATCTATTTATTTATTTATTTATTAATTAATTATTTATTTATTTATTTATTTATCTATTTATTTATTTATCTATTTATTAATTAATTAATTATTTATCTATTTATTTATCTATTTATTTATCTATTTATTTATTTATTTATTTATTTATTTATTAATTAATTTATCTATTTATTTATTTATCTATTAATTAATTTATTTATTATTTATTTATTTATCTATTTATTAATTTATGTATTTATTAATTTATTTATCTATTTATTAATTTATTTATCTATTATATTTATTTATCTATTTATTTATCTATTTATTAATTGATTTATTAATTATTTATCTATTTATTATCTATTAATTAATTTATCTATTTATTTAATTAAATTAATTTATCTATTTATTTATCTATTAATTTATTTATCTATTTATTTATCTATTTATTTATTTATCTATTTATTTATTTATCTATTTATTTTATATTTATTTATTAATGTATTTATTTATCTATTCATTTATTTATCTATTTATCTATTTGTTTGTTTGTTTATTTATTTGTTTATTTGTTTGTTTATTTCCCAGGGACAGTGATACCAACTTAACTGTACAATAATGCAACTGTGCAATACATTGGTTCATTTTGCAGTAAATAATGCATATATCTATTTATTTGTTTACTTGTTTATTTATTTATTTATTTGTTTGTTTATTTCCCAGGGACAGTCATACCGACTTTATACCCTGGTTAACTGTGACATTACTGCAACATTTATGAATTTATTACTTTATTAATTCATTCATTTATTTATTACTGTATGTATTTGTTTGTTTATTTGTTTATTACTCAGATACAATGATACCAAATTAACTGTACAATAATCCAACTGTGCAATACTCTGGTTCATTTTGCAGTAAATAATGCATATATTTGTTTATGTGTTTGTTTATTTGTTTGTTTCCCAGGGACAGTGAAGCTGACTTAACAGTACAATAATTCAACCGTGCAATACTCTTGTTTACTATGGCATAAATTAGTTTATTTATTTATGTGTGTGTTTGTTTATTTGCTTGTTTGTTGTTTGTTTCCCAGGGATAGTGAAACTGACTTAACAGCACAATAATTTACCTGTGCATTAGTGTGGTTTACTCTGCATTAATATTGCATTTATTTATACTGCACATTTAAGATAATGTACTTATTTAGAGGAGAGCGGGGCCTCTTGTCACACTGGTTAAACCTCCAACACCAGAGGGCGCTGACTAAAACTGTTCCATGTGTTTATGTCTAATCCTACAGACTCATTGGTTTGTTGACTGATGTTTTGAAGCCTCAAATTCATCATTTTGGGCGTCGCCATCTTGTTTTTCTGCAACCAGTGAACAGGAAGTGACCATATATGGACTGAGGAGGAGTGACGTAGAGTCACCTTATACATCTCTGGTGTCGACCTGTCAGTCAGTGTGTAGCCCCGCCCTAAAGCATCCCCTGCTTTATGGTCTGTTTGACTCTAAATGGAGCATCATTTACTAAATGAACATCATGCTGTATTGAAGAAGACTTGAAACTAGAGATTGAGACCATAAACTCATGTTTACAATGTTTACTGAGGGAATAAATCAAGAGAGAAGTAGAGTCATTTTCTCATAGACTTCTATACAACCAGAGGAGTCGCCCCCTGGTGGACAGGAGAGAGAATGCAGCTTTAACACATGAAGCTTTGACTTCACTTTTCAGAACCGGAGGTTGCCGGCTGATTTGAGCTCCCTTAGCATCTTCTGTATAATTAATTCCATATTAATTGTATAATTATAATTATATCTAATTAAGAAATTCCATGCCAAACTCTGGAAAAATATACAACATATTGTAACATAAACAGGGAATTAGATTTAGCACCATCTGGACTTTTTAAAATAAACAACAGACTCATTTACATTTTTTAAACACAGGTTTTATTATTAACACTTTATGTAACGACCTCTCTCAGTCGGGTGTGTCCGTGATTCTGTTCATCTGGAGCCATTATTAAAATCAGTATTGGTTTTAGAGAGCAATGCTTTTTTCAGTGCATAATCCCTTTTTTTCATTAACTGGCGGATCACTGGTTACACCCGAGCTTTACCCAAAGCTCTATTATGGTTCTGCCTTTGTTATTATGGGATACCTTTGAATACTTGTTATTATAGTGCAGTCTATTATAACGTGAGCGATAACTACAGTAAATGAAACATAAAGAAAAGCGTGTGTTTGTCTAAGGGAGCGTCACATCGTTAGAAGTGTTTCAGATAAAAATAGATGAAATATAATTAAACTGATCATAAATAACTTAATCTGTGCTGCAGATAAACTCACTTTGATTGAACCAGGATGTATTGTTAGTTAATGAATCACAGGAAGTAATAGTAACCTAATGACTTACTTCATTTGTTAGTAACTAGGAATAAAACCACATTAATGTTTTTGCATATTTCTATGAACACATTCTCAGACAGGCAGCCGGACACTGAACTCAGTAAACTGTCATTTGGCGACGCAAGAAGATGACTGAGAACCTCACATGCAAAAATGTTCACATGCAAAAATGTTCACATGCAAAATGTTTCACATGCAAAACAAAAGCATAGATAAGGCCGGGAGATGGAGAGAGAAACATGAGATATGACAAAACAGGAGTTCCCTTTTCAAACATCAGAGTACAGACTATAGAAGAAGTGTGCAACCTTAACTGAACTAGGGATGTAAAAATGGTTTAATACAATTTAAAATATGTTCAGTTTCCAAAAGAAAAAGGGAAACCAAATAACTTTAAGAATTAAATGAGTTCAAATAGAATATCAATCCACTCTCACGTCTGACATCCGTATAGATCTCCTCATCTTACTCGGTAAGAAAGCAAATAAATTATAAATAATTTTAATATAAATATGTGCAAAGAAATGCAAAGAAACCAACTTAAAAAATATAATTAATTCTGTGGAAACTGCAGATTTAATGCAGAGTTCAGAAAAACTCATTTTGGACAGTAATTAAAATTCGGACAAAACACTCATATTTGTGGATTAATTTACGAATTAAAATTCTAATCTTATATAAATAAACAGACTTAGCTGTATTCTGATCTGAGTTCAGCTTCACATGTTGAACCAGGAGCAGCTGGAGTTCATGCAGAGGGACTGAGGTGTGGTGGAGGTCTGGGGGGGGTTAGTGGGTCTCATGCAGGTTCAGGAGCGTTATGGGACTTTGGTGTGGGACGAGGACCAGCAGAGGGGCTTCGGCATGAACACGTGGACTCGGCATGTGGGACACGTCTGTTTTTTCCACAGCCACTGCTCCATGCACTGAAACACATGTTAAAACACACCAATACATTCTTTGGGGCTATTTTCAACCCAGACTGAAGGCTTATGATATATGAAGCTAATATCCAACATGCAATAGTAAGAGTATGCACGACAGGATAAACAATTACACTTTTATGGAGGACTGAAGCTGGAAAAATAAATAAATAAAGGGATAAATGACTCAACAAAGAAATTGAAATGCAATTAAATGTAATATAAAGTAAGTAATATTAAAAAAAATAATGGGGCATTCATTTTTATTAATCTATTTAAATTATTATTTATTAATATTTGCATTAATTTGTTTATTCATATATTCTTTTATATTTCTGTATAAAATAATAGATAAAAAGGAAAATAAATGTCTTCATACATTCTTTTTATTATTTTGGGAATATTTAATGAAATATTTATTTATCGAGTCATTTATATATATTTTTCTTAATTTGTCAGCTTCTGTCCTCCATAGTAAAGAAGTAATAAAGCAAATAGATGCATATAAACTTGAAAATTTATTTCCATTGTTATTTATTGACTTTTTTTTTACTTCTCTGTTACAACACAAAATACAAACTCTGAAATTATGACTCATCACAAAAACACATAATTTTAATTTCATCAGCTGAGATAAATTAGAAGTTCTACTGTGTATGTGCCTTATTTAATATCTTTTTTGTAGAAATGTTACGTTTCACCATTAAATGATCTGTGAACAACTTGACATGCTTTCTGTAAAACTAGGAAACAAATATCTCATTTATAAAAGAGGCACACATTCTCCAGTTTTAAAGTAGCTTATATTTAAATATGACAGTCGTAAATATCAGCTAATACACGCATGAACACTGCTTATTCTTTTATCAAATATTCACACTCAGGTTTTTAATAATACGCATTTTTAAACAAATCCTAAAAAATAATAAAAAATCTTGGGAAAATTCAAATTCTTAAAATGTAAAGTTTATTTTTGTACAATTATGAGTTATGGATCCTCCTAAATTTGACCTTTGACACTGCGGAGAACGATTGGTAATCAGCCCAAAGCAGACTCAGCGATGGGGTCCACAAACACCAGCATCAGACCGCCGAGGCCCTGAGATCTGAACACCTGAGCCTGTCGCACCGTGTGGTGGAGAGGGCCATCGGTGTAAATCCTCCGTTCACACAGAGTGATATCAGCGATGTCTCCTCAGGGAGAGCTGACGCCGCGATGCGAGCTCCTCCTTCTCCATGGAGATCCGTCCGTCTGCAGACTTCCTCCTCTCATCAGACAGCCCCAGATCAGCTGCTGCCTCGGCGTTGGGAGGGCGACCCTGTTGTGACCTCCGGACCGCCTTCAGTGTACCCCCACACGGAGACATGGTGGTCGGTTAGAGTCAGTCCTCAGCTGGTGGAGAGCTGCATGCTTCCTCTCAGACCAGGTTCAGGTGCAGACTGGTTGTTCTCATACCAGCTCACATCATGCACGACCACGGACGGATTATAAGATAACGAGCCTCTGGGCACAGACATGCAAAGAACCAACCTCCTCTATACACAGCAGACACACAGACCTGAGTCGTTAGAGTCTTTTTGTAGTCATTTAGTGTCTCTTTGTAGTAATTTGTGTCTCTTTGTGGTCATTTTGTGTCTATTTGTCGTCATTTTGTGTCTCTTAGTAGTAATATTGTGTCTCTTTGTAGTCATTTAGTTTTTTTGTAGTTGCTTTGTGTCTCTTTATAGTTGTTGTGAGTATCTTTGTAGTCGTTTTGTCTCCTGTAGTTGCTTTGTGTCTCCTTGTAATAGTTTTCGAATCTTTGTAGACATTGCTTACATCTCTTTGTAGAAATGTTATGTCTCTTTGTAGTTGTTTTTCTTCTCTTTGTGGTTGTCTAATGTGTCTTTTTAATCCTTTTGAGTTTCTTTTTAGTCATTTTGTTCCTCTCTGTACTTATTTTGCCTGTCTTCATAGTCTTTGTGAGTCTCTTTCTCTCTTCTTGCAGCTGTTTTGCATCTCTTTTTAGTCGTTTTATTTCTGGTCATTTTTTGTCTCCTCCTGGTTTTCTACTTTTTGAGAGTCCTTCTCTAGCTGAAGACCAGCGAGGTCGGCTCAGTGATCCATCCATGCTGTAGAAATGCTCTATCAGGAATGATCTGCCTTCATGCATCAGGGATCTGATATGTGACATGCTGGGACCGGAGTGAACCAGAGAACAGACATGCATCATGTAGAGTTATAAAAGATAAGAAGTCTTACCTCTTTGTGGAAGCGGTGTGAACACTGCAGCTCCTGAACCGCTCCTTCGTTCTTCTTCATTTCCTCATGACAGATCAGGCACATGTCATCGTCATTCTGTTGAGAAAAAAAGAATCAACTTTTAATTTAAAGCTCACCCAAAAATAAATTGTAATACTGCAGTTATTAAAAATGAATCTAGTATTTTA
>NC_072456.1:27722168-27737168 GCF_027596085.1 Anoplopoma fimbria
ACAATAAAATACATCTGATAAAAATAAAAGAGCTATGCAGTTTTTAGAAGTGGTAATTTTGTGCAGAAATGTGCAAAATTGTCCCAAAAATTTGCAAAACCTTAAGGTAGGAAGTGTAAAAGATTATGCAATGTAAAGAAATAAGGTCCCAAAGAAGAACGTTAATGTAACGCATGTAAACAAATGTGAAGATGTTAATTAATGAATTAATTTATGAGTTTTTTCACCAAAGCTCATACGTCATGAGTTCACTCTTAATACGGTACCATACTGGATCACATATAAGACTTCAATAGTAATTTAAATATAAGTTGTGCAGAACAATCTGATATTATTGATTCTTCACGTTCAATAAAAGGATCAAACTGCTGCTGATCATCTCAGAGAGTCTCAAAGAGGAGACTAATCTGGTCGCTGCTTTGTCATGTAACCAGACCCAGATTACAGTAATCTGCTGTTTTTCCAAAGATGGGAGCCAGTTTAGGTTCACCAAGTGCTCTTTAAATATCCTTACATGATACTAGAATACACAAATCCTTAGTACAAATAACTCAGTATAAATGGAAAATAATTCAGTGGATAACAGATCCAGAGGGATTAGATAAATTAACATATTTTGAGACATTTGATTCAGTTAATTTGATCTAATATAGATTTCACAGGAGCATTAGAACTACAACTTATATTTAAACACAAAGGACCAGACGCCCTGTGTTCAGTGTCTGCAGGGAAGCATTCATTTACACCTGTACATCCACAAAAATACAAAATACAGGTGTGTCTACTATTAAAAATATGATTTATTATACCTGCTATACTCTTATTTGTTTACTTTTTACCATAGTTTATTGTATATTTTCATATTTCTATTTTTAAATTTTGTCTTTAGTATTGCACTGTGTTTGTTATTTACTTTAACGCACCAATTAATCACCGAGCTAAATTCCTTGTATGTGTAAACAGCTTCTGATTCTGAAGTTTGAGGTTTCTTGATTTAATCAATTAAAAACATTTGAATTGTGTTTCATTTTTGAGCTGGTCAACAAGAGGATCAGACTTGTGAATGAAGCCCTTCAGTCACTATTCATTTAATCCAACTCTCTCTTCTGTGTGTCACAAATCTGCTTAATAGTTTTACAAAATACTTTTTGGAACCCACATGAAGAGAATAAGAGACCAACCTGTTATAACATAAACTTTCCTCAAACATCTGAAGATAATCTGATTAAATGCTCTGACAGGATGATTGGTGTCCGTGGTCTCAGAGAAACATCTGAGCCGACCGTTCTAACAATAGCTTTAGTTTAACAGGAATAACTGAAGGATCAGACGTTCTTATTGTAACCTCTGTCAGTTCAGACCTCTAAAAGCAACAAAGCCGCTGAAGAGACAAACAACACGTGGAGAACACAAGGTTATTGTGTCAACAACTCGTGTTTTTGTGCGGCAAAAATTGATTTCATGTCTTTTGAAAACAAGCTGCTGTGACAGTGAAGAATGGATTATTTTGAGGGCAGCAACGTGTTTTAACAACCAGGACGGATTCATAAAATATCAATTATTAATACAAAGAATAGAGTACAAAAATGTTATATTTGATACAAATCCACTGTGTGAAAAGGTTATAAATCAGTTGCAGCTTAATTTAAAACACATAAAGGAATCGTTTTCTTATGAAAGCTTTATGTTGCTGCAGGAATTATTAACAGAGTAGGAAGAAGTATTCAGATGTTTTACTTCAGTTAAAGTAACAATACCACAGTTTAGAAATACTCCTTTACAAGTAAAAGTCATGCATTCAAAATCTGACAAAAGAAATACAAAAGTATTTAAATCTGAGTGAACCTAAAGTACCATTTTGCAGAACAGAATATATAATATTACTGGATTATAATTACTAATGTAGTCATAATAATTTAATGTTGCAGCTGGTAATAGTGGAGCTCATTTTAATGACCTAATCTAAAATAATAAATCATAATTTATTTGTTGATTTCATATTATTAATAATCTTAATATAGAAGTAATTTATCAAACAAATGTAATCCAGTAAAACGTGTAATATTCGCCTCTTAAATATATTGTAAAAGTTGCAAATAATTGAAATAAAGTGCCTCATATTTGTACATAACTGAGTAAAGTACTTAAGTAAATGTATTTAAAGTACCATTTTGCAGAATTAAATATATAATATCACTGGATTATAATTACTTTTGTGTTCATAACTTAAATGTTGCAGCTGGTAATAGTGGAGCTCATTTTAATGACGTAATCTATAATAATAAATCATAAATTATTTGTTGATTTTGTATTCATTATCTTAATATAGAAGTAATTTATCAAACCAATGTAATCCAGTAAAAAGTACAATATTCTCCTCTTAAAAAATGTAACTACTCAAGTACAAGTGCCTGATATTTGTACATAACTGAGTACAGTACTGGACTAAATGTACTCCCCTCTGAGCAGCCGAACACAGTTGACTTTGAAAGCATCGTTGCTGGTGTGTTTGAGGACATATGGCCTCCAGCAGTAATCGAGCAGCTGGTCAGTGCTGTGAACTGGGCTGTGAACTGGGACACACACACAAGGCTGAAAGACACAAACACACACACACACACACTCACACTTTATCACTCATATGAACAAAATACACATCGATCAGGATCAAATGTAGAGAGAGTTTTTACTGCTGTAGAAACTGCTCTATCTATTTATGAAAATGTATTTAAACAGAATGAGTGGGTTTGTGTGTGTGTGTGTGTGTGTGTGTGTGTGTGTGTGTGTGTGTGTGTGTGTGTGTGTGTGTGTGTGTGTGTGTGTGTGTGTGTGTGTGTGTGTGTGTAGGTAAACATACAGTTGTGTTTCTAAACAAGAGGATGGGTTTACAGAGAGTCAGCAGCACTGTCCTCTTGTGGCTAAAGTCAACAACCTGCATACCAACAAATTAATACTATTAATTAATCATATTAATCTTATTTTTTCAAGGATACAAAAACACCATTACCTTGGTACAACGTTTTTTAATGTTGTATTTTATTTTTTTAATACAACTTTAACAATCCACAGGACAGAAACATTTGTACCGATAGATGCTGTCCCTCCCCGAATCCATGATAACATTCAGAAGGTATATCAACAGAGAATAAACAAATAATAAACATAAATACACAAAAATATATAAAATAGTTAAATAAATAAAGATGAATAAATCATGATTAATTGCTGGGGGTCTAGAGCATCATTGACATGAATAAAAAAAAGCACATCGATGAAAACAAATACGATCACAAGGATGAATCTTTCTTTGAGTCTTTCCAACACTCTTAGTTTTTTATTTAACTTTTATTTAACCAGATTGAAATCCAACACCTGTGTTTTACATTTATTTTATTGTAATTTTCAGCTGCTTTGAAGTTTGGACTATTGAGATAAGACATGGGAGAGATAGGTAATACATTTCCTAATAAATACTAGATTTTTTAATAGAATATAGGTTGTTTTTTTATCGAAAAATAAAATTATGTATACACATCAAAATATGTATATTTATTTTTATTATTATTATTATTTTATTAAATTGTATTATTACTTTTTAAGTTACAGACTAATTTAAACTACATCCTGTGATTAAAATATATATATTTATTTTATTATTATTATTATTATTATTATTTTATTAAATTGTATTATTATTTTTTTTTTAAGTTACAGACTAATGTAAACTACATCCTGTGATTAAAATATATATATTTTATTATTATTATTATTATTATTATTATTATTAATTGTATTATTACTTTTTTAAGTTACAGACTAATTTAAACTACATCCTGTGATTAAAATATATATCTTATTTTATTATTATTATTATTATTATTATTAAATTAAATTGTATTATTATTTTTTAAGTTATAATGTAAACTACATCCTGTGATTAAAATATATTATTATTATTATTATTATTATTATTATTATTATTATTATTATTATTTGGACTACAAAACGCTCCCGTCGGACTACAGATACACGCAGCCCCGGCGGGGTTGTCCTCCAGTATCCCATCAGCCCTCGCTCCGCCCGTGACCTCCGCAGCACCGGAAGCAGACGAAGAAGAAGCGGCGCTCGCTCCCGCTGGTTACCTGGCTGACCGTCGTTGGGGAGCAGATCATGGCCGCCTCTAAGCCCGTCGAGATTTATTTAATAGAATATAAGTTGTTTTTTTATCGAAAAATAAAAATATGTATACACATATAAAAAAAAATTAAATTGTATTATTATTATTTTAAGTTACAAACTAATTTAAACTACATCCTGTATTAAAAAATTTATTTTTATTATTATTATTATTTTATTAAATTGTATTTTAAATTTTTTAAGTTACAGACTAATTTAAACTACATCCTGTGATTAAAATATATATTTTTTATTATTATTATTATTATTATTATTATTATTATTATTATTAAATTGTATTATTATTTTTTAAGTTACAGACTTATGTAAACTACATCCTGTGATAAAATATATTTTTTATTATTATTATTTTATTATTATTATTATTATTATTTTATTAAATTGTATTATTACTTTTTTTAAGTTACAGACTAATTTAAACTACATCCTGTGATTAAAATATTTTTTATTATTATTATTATCTTTTTTATTATTATTATTATTTTTATTATTATTTTATTAAATTGCATTATTACTTTTTTAAATTACAGACTAATGTTATCCTATCAAAATTATTTATCATTATTATTATTATTATTATTATTATTATTTATTATTATTATTATTATTATTATTATTATTTGGACTACAAAACGCTCCCGTCGGACTACAGATACACGCAGCCCCGGCGGGGTTGTCCTCCAGTATCCCATCAGCCCTCGCTCCGCCCGTGACCTCCGCAGCACCGGAAGCAGACGAAGAAGAAGCGGCGCTCGCTCCCGCTGGTTACCTGGCTGACCGTGGTTCGGGAGTACATCATGGCCGCCTCTAAGCCCGTGGAGCCGCAGACCGGGACCGGCCTCCCCGCTGGCAGCTGGCCCTGTTGGTCGGGACGCCCATCGTGCTGGGGGTCGGAGCGGTGTACCTGTGGAACCGCAGCCGGACGAAGGACGACAAGCGCAGCGGGGAGCGGAAGACCCCGGAAGGCAGCGCCAGCCCGGTGCAGGGCCGGGACGACGCGGGGCCGCAGAGCCGAGAGGAGAACACGGTAACGGGGAGGGAGAGGGGAGGAGGAGCGGGGGGGAGGCCCGTTAACGCACCGCACCGCACCGCACCGCCCCGTCAGGAGGCCCCGGGGCCCCGCAGGGACGGGGCCGAGGGGACCGGGCACTCACGCTCAAGGACACCGACTGTCAGTGACGGAGACGGGCAGCGCGGAGGATTAGCCGGCTAGCGGCTAGGTGGCTAGGCTAAGCTAGGTGGCTAGGCTAAGCTAGGTGGCTAGGTGGCTAGGCTAGGTGGCTAGGCAAATGTTACTAGGTGGCTAGGCTAAGCTAGGTGGCTAAGCTAGGTGGCTAGGTTAACCAGCTCCAGTGCAAATGTTACATTAAAGGCATGTTTGACATACATCTTCAGCTGCACTGCTTTATATTATAAATCATATATATGATATATATACATATTATATATTATGTACATTATATATTATATATTATATATTATGTATATATATATTATATATTATATTATGTATATTATATTATATATTATGTACATTATATATAATATATATTATTTATATTATATATTATGTACATTATTTATATTATATATTATGTACATATATATATATATATATATATATATATGATGTATATTATATATTATATACATAATATACATCATATATTATATATATATATATGTATATATGATGTACATTATATATTATGTACACAATATACATAATATATAATGTACATAATATATTATGTATATTATGATTGTTAAAGGCTTCAAATGCAACTGTTTTAATTAACTCACTTTCACTTTAAATGTACACATGCATACTGTATATATAATTATATCCTTTATTTATTCACATTAGTTTGTAATTTACAGCTTACACAACAATTGGCTTGTATGTAGACATTTTTTTATATCATATATATGATTATATATATTATATATGTATATGATGTATATTATGTACATAATATATTATATACATAATATATTATGTATATTATGATTGTAAAAGGCTTCAAATGCAACTAATGTTTTAAAAGGTTAAAAAGGTGATTTATGATTGTCAAACACAGAAAATTGAACCTTTATTTGGATATATATATATATATATATATAATTAATTAAATAGAAGGTTATACAAATAAATAATAGGCGCTACATAAACTGAAGTAAGAATAGATAAAAATAGAAAAGAGCAAAGGTGACAGTGGTGTTTGATATCACATTAATAGCAGCTATTAATGTGATATCAAACACCACTGTCACCTTTGCTCTCACTTTTTGTAATATTGAATAATGAAATATAAAATATCTAATTATGATAAATTCTTTGATCACTAGGTTGTTTTTTATTCTGAATGACTTATTTATAAGAAACTTATGAACACATCTGGTAAACACAGTATTTAATAAATAATAAAAACGTTATTTATTTAACAACAGAGTTTACAAAATGCTTTGACGGACAAAGCAAGTCAATAAAACAACAGAAAGCTCAACAGTGAGGCCAAACAAAGCAACACAAACTAACGTGAAATGTAAATCCTGATAAAATTGTATTACAGATGAAATGATAACTAAGAAATACAAATAATACAAATTTAAAAAGTGGTGCTTTTATGTGATTCTTTTTGGATAAACTTAGTTTTATAGATCTGTCGATTAAATCAACTAAACAAAAAGTCGACAATCCTATGTGTTAGTCAACTAAGAATATCTTTGTTCAAGGAAAGTCATTATTATTATTATTATTATTATTATTATTATGAGGTCATAAATGTGAGAACTAACCTGGAGCTGTGAGGTCTTTTTTTTTTTAATCATAATTGATTGAAATAATGGGGAAATGTTATTCAACAAACCTTCCCCCTTTTCCTCGTTTCCCTCATTCAGAGCCCATTGGATCGGGCCCAGGGAGCCAAGAACAAGGGCAACAAGTACTTCAAGGCGGGCAAGTACGAGAACGCCATCCAGTGCTACACAGAGGCCATCGCTCTCTGCCCAACGGAGCAGAAGACCGATCTGTCTACATTCTACCAGAACAGAGCAGCCGCCTACGAACAACAGGTTGGCACTCAGCTTCTTCTCATCTGTGCAGGATTGATTTTAATGTATGAAATACCCACCTGATGTGCAGCAACGACCTGAGATCTCTTCATTATGAGGGATGTTAATGTCAGTATTATGAGACTGTGTTGTTAATTATTTTGTATATGATAACAATAGAGTGTCCTTGTACACGTCTCCAGAGGTATTTAGTGGGTTTAGGTGCTTGTAGATGGAAAGCCATGCAGGTCAATACTTGTTGCTCTTAATTGAACTTGAAATAACCTGAACCGGCTTCAGTTCACTTGAATGTCTTCTAAAAAATTTAAAGCCAGAAGAGATGAAAAGGCCTCTGCAGCAAACATTGGTTACTCATCTTTGGTAAATGAGTACCATATTTCCACCTTCATGTTTGAGAGAAGGTTTTTCTCACAGAGGTTAAAGGACAGTAGTGATGTTTATCAGTGTGTCTGTGTGAGGTTCTCCTCCACAGTCAGTGTTTCACTACAGCAGATGTTTGTAGAAACAGACAGGAGAACCAGCACGGAGCAGATCAATGTTCTGCTGTGGACGTATTTTAGACTCCTAAAAGAATCAATATCAGTTTAAGAGAACGCTATATTTAGAATATTTACACCTCTTTACCTTTATGACGGAGAACTGAAGCTGTTATCTATGCTCTCTACAAAGACACCAGACTACATTCACACAAACAGAGATTTAACCTCTCAGAACACAGGAGCTACTGCTCTACTGCTGCCTCCATCTGTTAGTCTGTTTGTGTTATTATGTGACTTTGGTGAATCTAAATTAACCCATTAAGACACCAAAGTCACACAATGACACAAACTTACTGGATGGAGGCAGCAGTACACCATCAACTCAAGTTCTGAGAGGGGCTGTGTGCGTGGCGTAGTGGAGAGCAAGGTAGTTCTCCAATCAGAGGGTCGGTGGTTCGATACCCGGCTTCGGCAGTCGATGTGTCCTTGGGCAAGACACTTAACCCCAAGTTGCTCCTGAAGGCCATCGGTGTGGACTGATGATGAATGTTAGAGTCTGATGGTGGCACCTTGATGGTAGCTTGTCATCAGTGTGTGAATGGGTGAATGATATGTAATATACTACTGACTGCAGTAGTAGTCGCTTTGGCTAAATGACTAAATGACTGTAATGTATAATTCATGTTTTTGTGAATGGAGTCTGGTGGCGTAAACTTAAACTCATATTGATTCTTTTAGGTGTCTAAAATACATCAGCAGATCATTGATTTCATCCAGTGCTGGTAAATTAGCTCTCCAACTAAAAGTGTGATGTAAAAAGCTTTGATACAGATGCTGTACTGTTCAAAGATTAGTTTTGAATATTGGTCTCCAGATATCGTGGTTTCACTTTGGACAGACCTCTGTATATTCAGATGACGATAACCAGCTCATAACTCTCACTTTCAGATGAAGTGGACAGAAGTGGTTCAGGACTGCTGTCAGGCCGTGGAGATGAATCCACGCTATGTGAAGGCTCTCTTCAGAAGAGCGAAAGCTCTGGAAAAACTCGACAACAAGAAGGAATGTCTAGAAGGTGAGACGCTCCTTTCACTTTCTAAAAACAAGTTAAACCGAAAAATGCGTGAGAGTTATTTATGTTCTGTTTCGTTTCCTGCAGACGTCACAGCAGTGTGTATCCTCGAGGCCTTCCAGAACCAACAGAGCATGTTGCTAGCAGACAAAGTGCTGAAACAGCTGGGGAAAGAGAAGGCCAAAGACAAATACAAGGTTTTTATCCACCTTGTGCCTCATTTTTACTGCATGGTTGGACTCCACCCAGCCCACTTTTGGAACCAGTAGACTGTATATAGGAAGTGGACGTAGTCATCATGACGTAACTCATTGTTTTGTGGATGTTTTGAACCCTTGAGTTTGGCGATTTTGGCCGTTGCCCTCTTTGATTACCGACGCCGGCAGGTTTTTCTTTTTGTTCTCGCTATCAATGAATGGAGGTTACCATATATGGACTGAGGAAGAGTGACGTAGAGACGTAGCCCCGCCCTAAAGCATCCCCTGCTTTATGGTCTGTGTGACTCTAAATGGAGCATCATTTACTAAATGAACATCATGCTGTATTGAAGAAGACTTGAAACTAGAGATTGAGACCATAAACTCATGTTTACAATGTTTACTGAGGGAATAAATCAAGAGAGAAGTAGAGTCATTTTCTCATAGACTTCTATACAACCAGAGGAGTCGCCCCCTGGTGGACAGGAGAGAGAATGCAGCTTTAAGACATGAAGCTTTGACTTCACTTTTCAGAACCGGAGGTTGTCGCATGATTCAAATAAACCCTTGCTTTGCAGAAAACCATTAAGGCAAATTTTCCTTCTGTGCAATAAAAATTTTGGTTGCTATTTTAAAAACAGTTGGTTTGTGCCGGATGTCCCACATAAACACACCAATCAGTGATCTGCAGTTTATTTAACTCCACCTTCTAGTCTCGGCTCACTTAGAACTTCGACCAATGTGGTACCATAAGAAGTACCAGGTTCTATCAACAACTTTTGCTAACGGAGAACCAAAGAACAGCGAGTTGAGTCGAGCCGTGCAGTGGGAACTCATCGTGAGAGACGTGTGATTCATTTGTATTTGTCTGACTTCTAACAGTAAACTTGTCTTCTTCTGTAGAACCGTGAGCCGATGATGCCTTCTCCTCAGTTCATCAAATCCTACTTTAGCTCGTTCACCGATGACATCATCTCACAGCCGCTGCAGAAGGGGGAGAAGAAGGACGAAGACAAGGACAAGGAGGGCGAGACGGCCGAGGTCACTGAGAGGTCAGAGACGGGTTTTTTATTAATTAAAGCTGAAATAATTTGAAGTGGTGGTTATAACATGAATCTATCTCAAAAGGGAATACATGATGTTTAAAAACCCTCCGTCCCACCTCGCCTGGTAGATAAACCTTTCTCCCGATCTGTTCCTTCACCTCGTTAGCTCCGGCTACCTGAAGGCCAAGCAGTACATGGAGGAGGAGAACTACGACAAAATCATCAGTGAATGCACCAAGGAGATCGAGTCAGGAGGCCGGTACACGGCAGAGGCTCTGCTGCTGAGGGCCACATTCTACCTGCTGATTGGAAACGCTACTGCTGCTCAACCCGACCTGGACCGGGTCATCAACATGCAGGACGCCAATGTGAAGGTACGGACCGCTGAGTGGATCAGGACACGTTGAGTACTCTTACATTATAGTAAGACTGTAATGGACTGGAAACATGTAGCCTGTTGCTTAATTCTAGTAGCCTGAGTGAAGGATCAGTTGTAGCTGACCAACTGTTACAAACTGTTTACCTTACAAACTGTTTACCCGACTGACTGTTTATCTGACTAAGTGTTTACCCAACCAGCTTTTTACCCGACCAACCGTTAGCCAGACCAACTGTTGCCAGACAGAATTTGAGGACTTGGAAAGCTTGGACCTGACAGGTTGTCACTCTGTTATTTGTTCTCATGTTTCCAGCTACGAGCCAACGCTCTGATCAAGCGGGGAAGCATGTACATGCAGCAGCAGCAGCCTATGCTCTCCACACAAGATTTCAACATGGCAGCCGAGATTGACACAAGCAACCCCGATGTCTACCACCACAGGGGTCAGGTAGGTTGAACTGGTTTCTGACACATCAGTTTGTTAACTGAATGGCCGTCAGTTGACATTTACTAAGTTAAAGGTGCAACGTGTAAAATGTGGCCAGAATTTAAACTTTAAACATTCAATAAATTAACTTGCATCGTCATCAGCATGTGAAGAAGTCACAGTGTTGACGTGTCGGAGATATTTACTGAAGTTAGCATGCTAACCAGCTAGCGGCGGCCCGTCCTGTCTTAAAACCACTCGTACCTCTAGAGGAGAAAATGAGTCACTGTATCGTCCAGTCTGTCCTCAGTCTGTAGAGCAGACGTAGAGCTGCTCTGAGGGCTTTTCAATCAATTTTAGTTTTGACCTCCGTATACTACTTCAGCGGGAAGGGAGCTTGCGGCAACTTTGGGAGATGGACCTTTTAGTTAGCAGTTAGCTGTAGCAACTCTCATTCAGCCAGCAAAGACCGAGAGTCACAGCAGGCAGGTGGATTACTGGGTCTATAAATCTTTTTTTTGTTTCTTCCACTTTGGATTTAATCCAATAATTAAGCTATAAAACTTACTTGGACTCTGTACCGCCCCGGTTAGTGTCACAGTAAACACACAGATGGCTAACTTAACCTACAGCAGGATTCTAGATGTGAAGATTATAAGATGGCAGTTTCATTTTGATCAGTTTCCGCAGTTTGGTTGGGTTTTCCATTGCTTTGCTACTGTTAACAGTTTGTGAAATGCTGTGCACTACAGCAGATGGCCAAATCTTACATATTGCACCTTTTTTGATATTTGAAATATCTTTATATATTATGCTGTAGTTCTCTTTCTAAAGTCAATCTTTCCTCTCAGCTGAAAATCCTGCTGGACCAGGTGGACGAGGCGGTGGGAGACTTTGACGAGTGCATCCTGCTGAGGCCCGACTCTGCTCTCGCTCAGGCTCAGAAGTGCTTCGCTCTTGTAAGTAAATCAGATTATTTGTAAAACAAGTGTTCTGCTGCCTGAAGCGTTAACAGATGTCACAACTCCAGATGAGCTGCTGAGGTTCTTGTTCTTGTGTTCTTCAGTACAGACAAGCTTATACAGGAAACAACCCGTCTCAAGTTCAGACGGCCATGGACGGCTTCGAGGACGTCATCCGAAGGTTCCCCAAGTGTGCAGAGGGCTACGCTCTTTATGCTCAGGTGCACAATCAGAAACTTGATTCCTATTTACACATCAGTGGGTGCTTTGGCCCATTTTACAGTATATTAACTGAGTAATTCAGACAGGAAGTAGCAGCTATAAGTCCTCGGTGATGTGTTCAACATGACTCTTTGTGTCCTTCAGGCTTTGACTGACCAACAGCAGTTTGGAAAAGCAGACGAGATGTACGACAAGTGTATTGAACTGGAACCAGACAACGCTACCACATATGTCCACAAGGGGTAGGTGATGTTTCTCTATTCAGTCGAGGTTCAACAAATCATAAAACTCTCAGTTCGGATCTTATCACTGTTTTGAGTTACGGAAAAGTAGAAAAGAAGTAAAGGGAGCAAATATAACTTTTAGAGATGTCGTATCACTTGTTTTTGCTTTGTTTCTGACAAATCTAGTCATAAGTAGTTTTAGTGATGTATCATAATCTGCTTAGAGCTCGTGTTAGGAAGTTAAACATCATAATCCATCTCTAATATCTATTTTATATTAATGTGTAAACATCTCCTTCAAACTACTGGATTTATTCTAGTTTATCACCAACACTACATTTTACCAGATTACATGTGAACACATCATGATAACGTTGTAATTTACCTTCAACTAATACTCATTTTTACGGAGTAGAGCCTGAATGCTTCATATGGAACCTCTGTTCGTTAGCGGTGCTGCTAACGTTACTAGCGCTCTTCCTGCTGATTTCAACACTGAATGTTCTTCAGAATGTAAAATTATAAGAGATCAGCGACTTAAAAAGCATAAATTTCGATGTCCTGATCTCATATTTGACTAAATATCGGCTGATAAGAATTGTCAGTAAAACTTTATTTGACATTATACAGATTCAGTCCCTTATACCACTACGTTTAGTAGTTATATTGTTATAAATAACATGTGATCCATATATCTGAACTAGTCATTGATTGTTAAATGTTTTGCTTCTGTGCAGTTTGTTACAGCTTCAGTGGAAACAAGACCTGGACTTGGGTCTAGATCTCATCAGTAAGGCCATCGAGATTGACAACAAATGTGACTTTGCCTACGAAACTATGGGAACCATCGAAGTTCAGAGGTGAGATCAACAACGTGACTCCATCCACACATCATAAATCTTCTTAGATTATTGAAGTAACCAGAGCGTTATTTTTTCTTATTCCAGGGGGAATCTGGACCGGGCGATAGACATGTTCAACAAGGCCATCAACCTGGCCAAGTCTGAGATGGAGATGGCCCATCTGTACTCGTTATGTGACGCAGCGTACGCCCAGACCGAAGTGGCGAGGAAGTACGGGCTGAAACCTCCGACACTGTAACGCCTCCGCCAATCCAAACGCCAATCTCAAACTTCATCGCTGAACCTAACTCTGTTCAAATGCAACTTAACTTTTGTTTTGCAAAAAAAAAAAGAAATGAGTACTGGATGATAAAAGCAAAAAGAGAGACCCCTGATATAATATATATATATATAAATATAAAGGTGTTTTCATCACATTAAAAGGGTTTATCATGGAAAGAAGGATTTCTGTTCACAGTGGAGCCGAGGTTCAGATCCAGACCTCTGGTTTGTCTTAAAACTATTTTATTGCTCAGAATAAAGAGTCATCTAGTGAGAAAAACATACATGAACGGCCATGTATTCCTGTCTGAATTAAAAGTAACTGTGAAATGTATGTGAACTGAAAACGTGCACAGTTTGTTGAACCAATAACTGACTTCAAAAGGCTTTTGTGACTTGAATCTGCAGAGAAATACTGAGAGCTTCACTAATGGACAGTTCACTCCTTAATTTATGCTGATCTCAAGTGTTTTGTTTTTCCAGCTCCTTTCATGTGTAACATACACTATCAGTTCTGAATGCAAGATTAAAAGTATAGTCAAATGTGTAATGTCTGTTTGTAATGCTGGATTGTTCCCATGGATACGGGGCTTCAGAGAGGCTAGGTTAGTTTTTTAATTATGGGATTGCCTGTTTAATTTTTTTTATATACTTTGTGCAGCATGTTCACTTTATAAATAAATGTAAATGCAATGCTCGTGCTGTCTTGAACACTAGGAAAACCCCAACGATAAAAGACTTTGGGGGGGAAAAAAACACGATTAGAAAAATATCTTTAATGTCTTTAGTTTTTTTGAAAATGTTATTTTTGAATTGCCTCTTATGTCAGAAGATAATGTCACAAGGGATTGGATATTCAGTGGTTTTTCCTAGCTCGCACTTAACTGATAAACATGATTTATTTTCTATTTTATTGTAAAATGTTTATTTTTCATGCTACATTACATCGTTTGACAGAGTAAAAGACTGGTTTTATTTATTCTGTCCTTTTCAGATTTATACTCATATAACACAAGCCTTATTCTTTCTAACCCTCACAAAGCCCCGACTAACTTTTGAGGATGAACTGTTTCCGTAGAATCATCCTCTACTGCTCTCTGTGACGTTCGTTCATTCTGCAGCAGGTACGGCTGCGTTTTACTGAATGTGTGGTGATGCGGAGGAACCAAATGGTTCCAGCTGCTGACGAATATTTCTCATCAAACACTTTCAGAATCATAAGAGAAAATAGATTAATGTGAGAAACTGATGTAACCGTTACAGATAACCTGCAGATATCCACAAAATATTGGCCGTTCTTTATCAATGATGTTTGTGGTGACCAAAGTAAAAAGAGAATCCCTAATAAAGTTATAATTCCTGTAATGAATTTCAACTTTGCACGTTTCTTCTCTGCCTTTTTTGTTACAGCTTCAGTTAGAAACTTCTGTTTTCATGCTTTGAAACTTTATTTGCTTTATATTTTAAGCTTGTTAGGTTTCATCTCGGCCATCTATTAAATGAATAATGCTGCTCAATACTGACTTTTCGACGGACGGCATTAATCTACACTTACAGGAGACATACACACATTTTCAGCTTCACATTTGTATTTCT
>NC_072456.1:27742168-27769668 GCF_027596085.1 Anoplopoma fimbria
TATTCTATTGCAGAAGGGACGGATCATAAAACTCACCGATCGGGTCAGCACAAAAGAAAATGGGGAGCAAATATAACTTTTATATCCCTGATCCCGTTCTTTGGCCTCTGATACTAATGACTGATCATTGATGATCCATAGTGTCAGATACAGATCCCTCTGTTGTTTGATTATAGCAGCTGGTCTACAAGGAGCTCTAGCTCCTCCTGTTAGCCGTTAGCACTGCTGCTAACGTTACTAGCTCTCCTCCTGTTAGCCGTTAGCGCTGCTGCGCTGTTAGCCGTTAACGGTGCTGCTAACGTTACTAGCTCTCCTGTTGGTTTAAACACAGATTGGTTGTTTACATTGTAACATTATCAGAGATCAGAGACTAGAAAAGCATAAATGACGTCCTGATCTCATATTTTACTGAATATTGGAGGATAACGATGGTCAGTAAAACTTTATTTACACTGTGATGGTTAACGTTAAACTGTGGAATTAATCTGAAGTTCTCATGCGTTCTGAACCTTGAGGGGGATCAGTACAGATCAATGATTGACGACGGTTTGTTACACTAATAGACAGGAAGTGGATTATTGAATTGTTCAAATCTGTTTATTCCAGGGAGTGCGTACCAAAAGGCCGGCCCTTCCACCTCTACAGACTCCTGCTTCAGTACCACGAGCCGGAGCTCTGCTCCTTCCTGGACACCAAAAAGATCACACCCGACTCCTACGCCATCAACTGGGTTTGTTCTGTCGTCATAGTAACAGCTTGTCCGAGTCATTCTGACCACGTCTGAACTCCTGTGGTGTCTGTGTTTTCTGTTTCCTCCGTAGATGGGCAGTCTGTTCTCCAGCCACTGCCCCCCCGACGTCACCCAGGCCTTGTGGGACTGTTACCTCCAGCAGGCCGACCCCTTCCTCATCTTCTTCCTCATGCTCATCATCCTCGTCAACGCCAAGTATGCAGCTGTCAGTGTGAGCTATCCACGTTATCATAGGAAGAAACCTTAAATGTGAAGTTTGACTCGTCTGTTTGATTTTTCCCTTCAGAGAGGCCGTTCTTACACAAGAAGGAGACAGCAGAGAGGACATCATCAGTAAGTTTGTCTTTTTATTTGTGGGTTTGTTGTAACTAGGGACGAGTATCGTTAGGATTTTATCGATACTAGTCCTCTTATTAATACTGCTTATCGGTTCTTTGTGGATATATTGTGAGGAAGAAAGACAATTAAATTAATCACCATTGATTTGTTATTCTTGTATGTAATCAAATAGTCTTTATTGAGCAGCAATACAAGAAGTTCCAAAATCTTTAAAATCCATTCCCAGCTAATCAATATTCTCAGTGATGATCTTTGATTGATGATCCTGTTGTTCTGATCAGACTAACGTTACCTGCAGTGGACGAGGATGGACGGCTGATCTCCAATCAGTAGAACACTGATCATTACTGCAGACTGATGTTCTGCTTGTTGTCCAGATGTTGAGATAAACTGCTGCTGTTTCCTCCTCAACTAGTGAGGCTTTTATTGAGTTTGAGACAACGAGAGTTCTCAGAGTCTACTGGAGGAACATGTAGAACCACTTTAACTTATTTAGAACCGGTTCTCATTTAGAACCTGGGTTTCAGGGGGAATCCCTATTTGTGTCTCATGTTAAACTCTGGAGTTAAATTAATCTTTCTTTGTCACAGAAATGCTGGAAGAGTCTCCTTCTCACCTGGAATCGGAGGACGTTGAAGATCTGTTTTCTCTGGCTCAGTATTACCAGAGCAAGACCCCTCTGTCTCTCAGAAAGGTAAACATCTATGTTTGTGTCGGGTACACATGGATTAGTGTTGACAGAGAGAGAGAGAGAGGCACAAGAGATCTCATTGTTCCAGAGAAGCCATCATTGTATGTTTGCTGTTTCCGCCCCAATAGATGAACCAGAATCTGTTTGGCAGCAGTCTGGTGGCTCTGAAAGAGGAGGACACTGATCTGAGTCAGGCGCTGTGTCTCCCCGTGTCCGTCCCCGAGATCCTGCAGGCCAACCAGCTGCAGCAGGTCAGTCACCCTCTCTTCACTAACGGCAGCTACGTGATGGGAAAGAAAGAAAGAAAGAAAGAAAGAAAGAAAGAAAGAAAGAAGATCATGTGATGATTAGGGATGCATGATGAGGTTTAGTAAGCAATAACAAAAAGAGGGAACAACTAAACAATAAGTTCCTCGTACTTTAACATGCACTCCTTTTATTAAAAACATCTCAACATTACAGCAAACAACGGCTAATGTGTACTTCAACATAAAGTGATGAGGAAAGTTGTGCCGCTCACCTGAAGCGTTGAGAGGAGGAGCTGGTCAAAACTCAGAGGAGACTCAAATATCAGCCGTATATCTGACAAAAAAGTACCATAAATGATCATGTGATATCGCGGATTTAGCAGCTGTTAAATAATAAATCCAGTTGTTTGAAGACCTTTTTACTGACAAAATTATGAACTTTAAACGGCTTATAATACATCAGTAAAACTACGTATGATGAGATTTCTTAATCAATAAAAATACAATCTTTTATTTCCTTATCACTTAAATTTTCAGTTTTTATGGAAATTACCATTATATATGACAATAACAAATAAAAATATTTCCACTAGATGATGATAATGACTATTTTAGTTGGTCTATGAGAAAATGACTCTACTTCTCTCTTGATTTATTCCCTCAGTAAACATTGTAAACATGAGTTTATGGTCTCAATCTCTAGTTTCAAGTCTTCTTCAATACAGCATGATGTTCATTTAGTAAATGATGCTCCATTTAGAGTCAAACAGACCATAAAGCAGGGGATGCTTTAGGGCGGGGCTAC
The DNA here is from genome assembly GCF_027596085.1 of Anoplopoma fimbria. Lineage (NCBI taxonomy): Eukaryota > Metazoa > Chordata > Actinopteri > Perciformes > Anoplopomatidae > Anoplopoma > Anoplopoma fimbria. Next base: position 27,745,003 of record NC_072456.1, read on the forward strand.
ACACTGATTGACAGGTCGACACCAGAGACGTATACGGCGTCTCTACGTCACTCCTCCTCAGTCCATATATGGTCACTTCCTGTTCACTGGTTGCAAACAAAACAAGATGGCGACAGCCAACTCAAGGCTTCAAAACTTCGGTCCACAAACCAAATGAGTGACGTCATGTCTTCTTGTATACAGTCTATGATGCTAACTGTGAGGTCCAGAAGAATTGCATCCCTTGTACCTGCGGTTCCATAGAACAACGAGTCCGTCCCGTTTTGCAGAGTCATTGGTTGTATTGACATTCATAATGATTGATTTGACTTTCAGGACGGGGTGCGTTTCTTCGTGGTGGATTGTCGGCCTGCAGAGCAGTACAACGCTGGTCACCTGTCCACGGCCTTCCACCTGGACTCCGACCTGGTGAGAGGAGACGCCACTGATTCAGTGTGAAGGATGTGAATGTTTACAGAGTATTAAATATGTTTTTATTTTCTGTCTCACAGATGCTCCAGAACCCGTCTGAGTTCGCTCTCTCTGTGAAGTCCCTCCTGGAGGCTCAGAAGCAGTCGCTGGAGTCGGGCTCCATCGCCAGCGGGGAGCACCTGTGCTTCATGGGCAGCGGGAGGGAGGAGGAGGACATGTACATGAACATGGTGCTGGCACACTTCCTGCAGGTGAGAGACTCGAAAAGAGAAGGTAGCTGGAAAGAAAACAATTTACATCTGTTCGATTTACTTCCTCTTAAGAAACTTTGTTCTTTTGCTAACATCTTTGCTAATTAAAGGTTTTCTGTTGCAGAAAAACAAAGAATATGTCAGCATCGCTAAAGGAGGATTCATGGGTGAGTAGTCCAGATGCATTAAACTCAAAGACTGAAATATGCATTGTTTCATCAGAGTATGGTGTTTGCTTCATCTCCACCTTCAATCAACCTCAGCTGGCTCTATAAAACATGTTCGCATGCTCTGAAGTAGAGTTGGGAAATGAATAAGTTAATGAAGAATCAAGATTCTTCTGTTCTAAGAATCTGAATCGATTCACAACTTCCAGAAATGTAATTTCAAAAAGGTTTTTTCTACTTAAGAACCTAAATATTACTACTAATGGACAGTATTCCTACAAAGTCAAGTCAAACATTATTTAACATATATATATATATGTGTTTTGTTGAAAAATCCCACAAAATACCAGTTTCAGTGTTATTTATATATTTTATATATGCACAATTTCTGAGAAATAGAAAACAATTATATTAATGTAACATGCAGCATTATTGTTTTGTATAAATTTAACTCTGTAACTTAAAGTTACAGAGAATTGAGGATTAATAATAATTGTGCAAGTTTAGCAAGAATAAATATCCCCTTTGGCCTTTTGTGTGTTTACATTATTGAAATAAGTTGATATAACTTCTTCAAATATGAAAACTCCATCATCTTATTAGTTCACAATATCAAGAAATCAAGAAATTTGACTCCAAGAATTGAAATTTAATAGTGAAATACCCAAAAAGTATTCTTTTAGATGCAAACATTCTTCAGTTTTTATGTATTTTTGTGTGAATAATCTTTCGTTTATCTGTCCCAGTTTGGATATAAGTGAGAAGTGAAAACTCACAGAGAGATTTGTGTGATTTCAGCCCTCCAAAAACATCTGGTGGACATGAATATTGAGGGTCTGGACTCTTCATACCTCAACTGGATCGTCAGCACATCTGGATCTCACAGCAGCCTCAGCTCCGCCGACGTGAGTGGCCATAAACATTTCTACAAATCAGAAGTTTGACTTAAAGAAAATCAACTGAAGCTTCATGTTGCTGGTTTCACTTTTAGCTCCATGTTGGAAACATTTGTTTGAAACAGATTATCTTCTTTTGTTCCTGACAGGGAGAATCACTAATGAGCCCCGGAGACGGGAAAGGTGTGAAGTCTTTGGTCAACAAAATGACCTTCGCTCTGAAGTCCAAGTCAGTGAACGTAAAGGAGAAGATGATCAGCTTCATCGAGAATACCTCCACCCCCGTAGACAGGTGAGACACCTCCGCCCCCGTAGACAGGTGAGACACCTCCACCCCCGTAGACAGGTGAGACCCCCGTAGACCTCCACCCCCCCCCCGTAGACAGGTGAGACACCTCCACCCCCGTAGACAGGTGAGACACCTCCACCCCCGTAGACAGGTGAGACACCTCCACCCCCGTAGACAGGTGAGACACCTCCACCCCACCTCCACCCCCGTAGACAGGTGAGACACCTCCACCCCCGTAGACAGGTGAGACACCTCCGCCCCCGTAGACAGGTGAGACAGGTGAGACACCTCCACCCCCGTAGACAGGTGAGACACCTCCACCCCCGTAGACAGGTGAGACACCTCCACCCCCGTAGACAGGTGAGACACCTCCACCCCCGTAGACAGGTGAGACACCTCCACCCCCGTAGACAGGTGAGACACCTCCACCCCCGTAGACAGGTGAGACACCTCCACCCCCGTAGACAGGTGAGACACCTCCACCCCCGTAGACAGGTGAGAAACCTCCACCCCCGTAGACAGGTGAGACACCTCCACCCCCCCCGTAGACAGGTGAGAGACCTCCTCCCCCACCATTGTAGACAGGTGAGACACCTCCACCCCCGTGAGACAGGTGAGAACCTCCACCCCCGTAGACAGGTGAGACACCTCCACCCCGTAGACAGGTGAGAAACCTCCACCCTCGGACAGGTGAGACACCTCCACCATTGTAGACAGGTGAGACACCTCCACCCCCATAGACGGGGGAGAAACCTCCACCATTGTAGACGACAATTGTAGACGGGGGAGAAACTCCACCCCCTTTAGACGGGTAAGAAACCTCCACCCCCTTATGCAGATTAATAAAGTGGAGTTTTTTCAGTGTGGTATTAGTACTTTTACACCACTAAAGGGTCTGAATACTTCTTCCACCTCTGGTCTTTTGGGTTTAAACATACGTACACCTGAGTGAACACATCAACAGGTGTAGCCGGTAATAAATACTTCTCTTGCGCAGCAGAAGCTGCGTTTACTAAACAGCGACTATCAAACCAGACAGCTGTGGTCATGTGATGACTGTAAACTGACATTTAGTCTTTGCTACATCTTAATTTATTGTTTTGTAATTGGAGCATACTTTGTGCCTTATTCCACGCTAGAATGTCTTTCAATCTGCCGTGGCCAGAGAAGGTGGTTCCAGATCGGTAAGAGACATCGAGCTGTTTCTGTCACCAGCATGTCCACTGGCCGTAGAGCCGCACCAGTCCGCTGGATTATAGGAGACCAGTTAGCCTGTTTCACATTAACGCATGCTTAGCATATTAGCATCTCTCACTCATGTAACAGCACTACAGCTACGAGACGTTTACGTTCCGTCCTCATGCTTTCACTAACAACATGTTAGGGCCGCTGTGGTTTTTCAGGATGCATTGAGTCATCCGTCGTCTGAATACCTGAAGTGTTCTAACGTGGAACCTTTCAGCTGCACTGCTGTTTGCTTGGAGATGCACTAAACAGTCTGTCTTTCCATTCCATCGTTGTTCTTATAGATGATAGCCAGGGCTATGCAGAATCCACCACAACTAATAAAAACAAACCAGATGATTTTCTGCGAATAGCCCTGAATATCATACGGGCTAATCCAGCTCCTCTGCAGTATAAACGTCTCATTTAACCTCTTTCCTTTATGTTTAACAGCATAACCTGGCAGTAGTGGGCTAAAGGAGGTCTTCGTGTCGTCTCTGTTTGTGCTCCACCTTTTCATTTCTGTAGCTTCTCATCCTTCACTCAGTGCTGATGTGACGTTAAAGTTGCCGTGTTGTTGTTTTTGTTTTTCATCTGTAGACATGTGAGCAGCAGCGACCGCGTCGGTAAACCGTACCGAGGGGTGAAACCCGTTTTCAGTATTGGTGATGAGGAGGAGTATGATACAGGTGAGATGTACGGAAGCCTGGTGCTGCCATAAATGGATCAGTATGACGTTATGACGTGAAAAGTTATAGTTGTGTAGTTATATAAAGATGTGTTTCTCGTTATAACAAGATGTTTTTCATGTTATAACAAGATATCTTGTTATAACACGATATTACATGTTTTTCTTGTTATAACAAGATATGTTGTTATAACAAGATTTTTCTTGTTATAACAATATATCTTCTTGTTGTAACAATATATGTTGTCATAACGATATATATTCTCGTTATGACAATATATTTTCTCGGTTGTAACAAGATATCATTTTGTTATAACAGATATTTTCCATGTTAAATAAGGATATGTTCATGTTATAACAAAACCTTTTTCTCGTTACAACAAGATATTTTTCTCGTTACAACACGATTTTGCCCTCGTAATAAGATATTTATCTCATTATAACAAGATGTTTTCATGTAAGTACATGACGTTTGTCACGTTATAACAAGTCATAGTGTTATGACATGAAACGTGTCTCGTTATAACAAGATAAATAGTATTTTGTTGAAAAGTTTCTTGATGTAACGTGATAAGTTTACATGTCGTAATAACACCTGGTTATAACATGAGACTGATCCGTTTTACTTTTTTCTGTTGAAGCCGTAATACGCTTCCATAAAATGCAACTACAGTGAAAATTAAAAAGGGGCTGTTGGCTACAAATATCCAATAATATCCCACCTCACATCTGAAAAACATCTGCATCTAATATCCCTCCCCAGATGAGATCGACAGCTCCTCCATGTCGGACGACGACAGGAAGGAGATTGTGAACATCCAGACGTGGATCAACAAACCAGACGTAAAGCATCACATTCCGTGTAACGAGGTGAAAGAAACCGGTCACATGTTCCCCAGGTGAGCAGCTGTGTGTGAAAAATGATTCCTCACATGTGACCCTGACTCCCATCTTCATCTTCCCCCGCTGTCATGGGTATCCAGAGGTTTGGATTTGCATTTACACGTGACTAATTGCCACTTCTTTAAAAATGATGTGTTTTCTTCCAGCCACTTGTTGATCACAGCCACTCACATGTACTGCCTGAGGGAGATCGCCTCGAGGAAAGGCTTCTCCTACATCCAATCCAGACAAGCGCTGAACTCCGTGGTGAAGATCACGTCCAAAAAGAAGCACCCAGAACTGATCACATTCAAGTTTGGAACCAACAACTCGGCTGGAGTGGAGATCTCTGCGGTTGAGAGGTGATTATGTACACGTATGGATGGGAAAGTTCAAGCTGTGTTTTAAACTAGTGACACACAATTATTCTTCTGTGAAAGAAAATGCTCATTTGCAGCCTGAAACGTTTTACGTTTTTGGAATAGCGGATGAGACGATCATTTCCACCCTCATGTTTATATGCTACAGAGCCAATAGGAGGCAATTAGCCTAGCTTAGCATAAGGACTGGCAGGAGCGTGAAATGGCTATTCTGCTTCTCTCCAGAGTTTAAAAACATGAAAAAAAATGTAGTTTAACGGGTAGCTGCATGCTGTAACTATATCCATTCCAGTCTCTATGCTAAGCTAATCGTTAGTTAGCTGTAGCTCAATATTTACATGACAAACACAAGAGTTGTATCATTTTTCTCAGCTAACTCGTTAAAGTTGTTATAACATTCTTTTAACACACTTAGGTTCTCTAAAAAATATATTTTTTAGAGTTGCATGAACAGCTTTATACATTTAGAGATTATTCTGAGGGATAAAGTGAATATTTTCTGTTCTTCCTCCTCTCAGATATTTGATACCCAACGCCGGCGACGCCACTAAAGTCATTAAGCAGCAGATCATGAAGGTGCTCGACGCTCTGGAGAGCTCGTAGATGGAGACTGACGGAGGCAGTCGCCGTGACACAAACTGTAAGGAGAGTCTCTGTCCGTCGAGAGTGAAACCTTCTGTCCCGCTCTCCCTCGGCTGTCCTCCCTGCTGGACAGAACCCGTGCAGTGTTGACTGGGAAACCCTGTGTGTCCAGTGTTTTTTTATGGACACGGTGGACACACTGCCGGCTGCAGGACGAAGGACAGACTGTGTGTGTTGAAATACTTAGGTGCTCCCGCGGTCATCCAACCATTCTCTTACATTAAGTTAAATAATATTATTATACTCTATGTTTTTGTCATCTTGGATAAAAGATGGGATCTCATTATTGTGCAATTCTACTTTGGCAACTTCCCTCTGGCTTTAAAGTAGCGTACTGACGGACCTGTTCAATCACTGCATGACTGACCTTTTGATTTAAAGAGACAGTAGAGATGTTTCAGTGTGCCTCCATCTGTTAGTCTGTTTGTTATTGTTTGACTTTGGTGTTTTTAAGAGTTACTTTAAATTCACCAAAGTCACACATTAACACAAACGCACTAACAGGTGGAGGCAGCAGTAGAGCAGTAACTCCTGTGTTCTGAGAGGTTAAATGACTGTTTTTGTCAATGGAGTCCACTCCAATACATCCACAGCAGAACATTGCTTTGCTCCATCTACTGTAGTAAAACACTGACTATGGAGAAGATCCTCTCTACAAACTACACTTTAATCATCTCCATGCTGACCCATTTGTTTTATTGTGAACATTGCTGCAGCTCAGTCTCTTAGTTTACCTCTCAGATGAGTTCAAAGCTGATTCAATGATCATTATTCTTATAAAGAAGTGAACATGAGTCAGCCAGCTCTTCACTTTGAAGAGAAGTTATACTGCTCCATATCAGCACAGACCTTTGGATTATTCTGTGAAACTTAAACCAGATATTCCTCTTCTTTCTGGAGTCAGACCTCTGAGAGTTTCTGATCATTTATTCTCTGCTTTTACGTATAATATAGAATTAACCTCACGTCATAGCGGTCTGAAGTAGCTCTGAGAACACACTGTTCTCAGCCCCTCTGGACCACAGCAACAGGAGCAACAGGAGCTCCGGTGTTCAGTTACTAACAGCCTGAGCACCTCAGTATTTTTCCCAGGTGAGATAAATATGAAACACCACACTAACCTCCACCTACTTACAAAGAAAAGGTGACTGTAACAAGGACTGAGCTCTACACTTAAAGGCACAGCTTGAAATGAATGGAATGATAATTTGTAAAAAGATAAAGTCATTATATATATCTATGTTTTTCAGATCCAGTCTGTCCTGTTCGTTGTGTTAGTCTGAACTCTGCAGCTTTAGTTTCTTCCCACTGTTGCCTTCGGCCTCATGCTGTGATGACGTGTGATGCCGGCTCCAGCGGTGGAAACATCTCACTGTGTTTTTGCTGCTTCTCTTCTGATCTTAAAAATCAGTTTTCTGACTTTTTCGTCGCTTTGTTCTTGCTTAATCATTCATGTGCGTTGAATTTAAAGTGATGCAGCACCATCCGGTCAAACTCCAGTCCAGAGAGGGTTAATAAACCTTCTGTCTGTTCAAACTGAATGAGGGGAGATTTTACATAAACTAAAATGATTTAGAGACTCTTAAAACTATGACAACATATTAGGACAATTGAAGGTTAAAAATTGTTATAAAGAACCCTTGAGAGGAAGTTTATATTCTGAGAAAAAACTGAATATTCTCTGAGATTACAAGTAACATATTTTTAAAATGTTCTTTTGTTGTTCTTTTTTGTCGAGCAACCACATCGCTTCACTTTGTAGGGTTGGATCAATATCACCATTAAACAAAAAATACATATTTTCAGAGCTCAAGTGGTAAATAAGTGAGAAAAAATTATCATTTTTACAAGAAAAACTGTGAAATTCTTTGTGATTTAAAGAAGTACATTTTCAAGAAAATGTGAAATGTAAAATATTTTTTGTTCTGTTTTATTCATGAATTAAGTGGTTAATATTCAAGAAAAACTTGAATATTATCTGATATTATAAACGCCGTCTGAATTTATTTGCTCCTAAAGTTGGTTATTACGGTAAAGACAACCTCTGAAAGAGGAGAAGGTCCTGAAGGACGTTTACACGTTTTCTTTTAGGTTATTTTAAGAAGATTAATAAATACTAATATAATTCATATATTTTGCTCTCGGCAAATCAAATTCGAGTTTATAATATCAGAAAATATTTTTTCTTGTTAATTAGATTTTATTTCCCCCATTAATTTATCACTTAAATCTTGAAGAATATGATTTTGTTAGTTGTAAATTTGTTAGTTGTTTCTCGTAAATTTACCACTTTAATTTCAGATAATAGTTGTTTTTCTCTTGAATATTTGAGTTATTTTGTTGATTTACCACTTTAATTTTTGAGATTATCGAAATGTTTTCCTAATAAATTTGATGGATTTTTCTTGTTAATTTACCCCTTTAATCTATGAAAATATATAATTTTTTTCTTTGTAAATTTACCATTTTCCTGTCAGAGAATATCAGCTTTTCTTTTACATATGAGGTTCTTTTCTCAGATTAACCCCTTCCCAGGCTCTGTTATTTTTAATTAATTACATTTTTTTACCTCCAATGGTCCTAATATGCCGTCGTATAAGCCTGGTCTTTCTTCACTCCAGTCTCTCGTAGCATTCCCATGTGTTTCATGCACTGTGCTGTAATTTTGTGATATTTTGTCAGTATTGACTGGAACCTCGTCGATCGGGAGTCTCTACGTTACTTTATAACATCGCCGGTGGAGGACGTCACCACTAGTCGAAACGCAACATGTCTCAAGTGTACTTTGCACCTTAATGTACTGCTATTATTTTCTAAACGTTTCTGATTTTAATAAATGGAAATTATTCGACTTGTTGAAGTAAAGTTCTTGTATTCTTATGGGACTTAAATCAGAATAGTGGTTATTATATTATAATACAATAGAGATAATTTACACAGTTTACTCTATATTTGAGAGAAATTACTGCCATGTGTTCAAATACTAGAACAAAGTACATTTATTGGAGTACTGTCCATAAAAACCCAGTGAAACTGACTCAAAAATATCTTAACTTCTGTACTGTCGTTATTCTCAAATGAAGGAGAATATTTGAGAGTATATTTGGGGCATACTAAATGTATTTATATTTCTGGTAGACTAAATATTATGATAATATGGGTATTGGAACACCCATACAACATATTTCTCGAAAGCCAATCAGAGCAGACTGGACATTAATGGGAGTGTGTCTTAAAGCTGTCTCTTTAAGACACACTCCCATTAAAGTCCATTTGCTCTAAAACAAAGTGTTTCAGACAGAGTGAATAAAGGTATATTCAGTAAGACAGTATGAGGAAATTTGAGTAGTTTCTTTAACATTAAAGCGTGTAAACATGTTCTAGTAGGAACCACAAATACAAATATGAACCTGAAAGTGAGCATAATATGTACCCTTTAAGTAGATAAACTTAGTACTTCCTCCACCACTGACTACAACAATAAAAGCTTTACACTGTTGTCTTATTTATGACTTTGTAAACATATAAAAGTGGAACAGGAAGATGATCTTTCTGTGTTTAAATGTTGAACAAGAGTCAAGTTAACAAATATCTCCTGAAGGCATCACAGCAGCCAGTGGCAATATTAATATATGGTCAAAATGTTCCCTTCTGTCTTTACATTAAATTCAATTACATTTTCATTTCAATTCAGTTTATATTGTATAGCCCAAAATCACAAATTACAAATTTGCCTCAGAGGGCTTTACAATCTGTACACATGCGACATCCTCTGTCCCAGAACCTCTTATAAAAATAAGATAATTAAGTTATACAATATACTTTGGACACTGTATTTAGCAGGGATCTTTAGTAAATTCTTTCAAATTCTTCAGTACTCCATTAAATGTGTTTAAATAAAGGTACAAACATTCAAAATGGCATTTATATGTAGTATGAATATGAAGTATATCCAGTATGAGTTCATGTTCATAATGAGTAAAACCTGCAAGTAACAAGTGTGTTAAAGTTTAGTCAAGTATGTTAATTATAAGCTAATATGTGTTGCTGATTAAGCCATGAGGGGTAAACATGCGCTGACGCTGATTGGCTGCAAAGCCCCGCCCCCTGCTGACGTAACTTCACCTCTAAACTTCACAATAAAAGTTCGTAACTTTATGTAGGCTCTAGCAATGTGTCGTAGAGTGTCTATCAGACAGAGGAACAGCTCAGTTGCCTCTGTAGGCGATCGTTGTTATTTTCTGTATTGTATTGTTTTGTTTTACTGGTTGTTCCAGACGTTGCGAGGACTGGGGACTCTTATTTTGAAAAGAAAAACCGTCATCTGGAGTCACATGACCGGTCTGCTCTCTGGACACAGCACACATGTCCTCTGTGTTCAGAGCGATGTCCAGTAAGTATGTTATTAAAGAGTGTCTGTCATCTGTAGTCCTGATCTGTAGTCCTGATCTGTAGTCCTGTAGTTATCTGTAGTCCTGATCTGTAGTCCTGTAGTTATCTGTAGTCCTGTAGTTATCTGTAGTCCTGTAGTTATCTGTAGTCCTGATCTGTAGTCCTGTAGTTATCTGTAGTCCTGATCTGTAGTCCTGTAGTTATCTGTAGTTATCTGTAGTCTGTAGTCCTGTAGTTATCTGTAGTCCTGTAGTCATCTGTAGTCCTGATCTGTAGTCCTGATCTGTAGTCCTGTAGTTATCTGTAGTCCTGATATGTAGTCCTGTAGTTATCTGTAGTTCTGATCTGTAGTCCTGTAGTTATCTGTAGTCCTGTAGTCCTGTAGTTATCTGTAGTCCTGTAGTTATCTGTAGTTATCTGTAGTCCTGTAGTTATCTGTAGTTATCTGTAGTCCTGTAGTTATCTGTAGTCCTGTAGTTATCTGTAGTTATCTGTAGTCCTGTAGTTATCTGTAGTCCTGTAGTTATCTGTAGTTATCTGTAGTCCTGTAGTTATCTGTAGTCCTGTAGTCCTGTAGTCCTGTAGTTATCTGTAGTTATCTGTAGTCCTGTAGTTATCTGTAGTCCTGTAGTTATCTGTAGTCCTGTAGTTATCTGTAGTCCTGTAGTTATCTGTAGTTATCTGTAGTTATCTGTAGTTATCCTGTAGTTATCTGTAGTCCTGATCTGTAGTTATCTGTAGTCCTGTAGTTATCTGTAGTCCTGTAGTTATCTGTAGTCCTGTAGTTATCTGTAGTCCTGTAGTTATCTGTAGTCCTGTAGTCCTGTAGTTATCTGTAGTCCTGTAGTTATCTGTAGTCCTGTAGTTATCTGTAGTTATCTGTAGTTCTGTAGTCCTGTAGTTATCTGTTATCTGTAGTTATCTGTAGTCCTGTAGTTATCTGTAGTCCTGTTATCTGTAGTTATCTGTAGTCCTGTAGTCTGTAGTCCTGTAGTTATCTGTAGTTATCTGTAGTCCTGTAGTCCTGTAGTCCTGTAGTCCTGTAGTTATCTGTAGTTATCTGTAGTCTGTATCTGTAGTCCTGTAGTTATCTGTAGTCCTGTAGTTATCTGTAGTTATCTGTAGTCCTGTAGTTATCTGTAGTCCTGTAGTCCTGTAGTTATCTGTAGTCCTGTAGTTATCTGTAGTCCTGTAGTTATCTGTAGTTATCTGTAGTCCTGTAGTTATCTGTAGTCCTGTAGTCCTGTAGTTATCTGTAGTTATCACGGACTTGTTTTCCCAGAATTCCGTCTGGCGGTGGTCCAGCTGCACGTGACGAGTGTGAAGGCGGAAAACCTGAACAGAGCCCGGGGACTGGTGAGGGAGGCGGCCGGGAGAGGAGGACAGCTGGTGCTGCTGCCGGTGAGGAGGAGGAGGTGGAGGAGGAGGAGGAAGAGGAAGAGGAAGAGGAGGAGGAGGAGGAGGAGGAAGGGGGGGGGTCCTGAGGAAGGAGGGGGAGGAAGAGGAGGAGGGGAGGAAGAAGAGGGGGAAGAGGAGAAGAAGGAGGGGGAGGAAGAGGAGGAGAAGGAGGAGGAGGGGGAGGAGGAAGAAGGGGAAGAGGAAGAAGAAGAGGAGGAGGGATAAAATAAGATAATCCTTTATTAGTCCTGCAGCGGGGACATTTGCAGGCTTACAGCAGCGTAGAGTAAAGTGCACACAAGAGACATAGTAAAGAAAGACAAGATAAAAAAATAATAAGTATTATAAATAAGCAATAAGAAACAGTAGAAAAACAACAACAACTGAAAAATATTATATTTACAGACAGAATAACTATTATAACTATTATTGCACAGTGTAATGTGTAATGTATTGCACAGGTTTTATTGTCATGTTATTATTGTCATGTTATTGTTGTCATGTGTCATGTGGTCTGCTGGGAGCAGAGCTGGTTGTGCAGCCTGACAGCAGCAGGAAGGAAGGACCTGCGGTATCTCCTTCACCACCGGGGTGAAGCAGCCGGTGGTGAAGGAGCTGCACAGAGCTGCCAGGGTGTCCTGCATGGGGGGGAGGTGTTGTTCATCAGGGATGACAGCTTGGCCATCATCCTCCTGTCTCCCACCACCTCCACCGTATCCAGTGGACACCCAGCACACTGCTGGCCTTCCTGACAAGCTTGTTCAGTCTCTTCTTGTCTGCTGCTGAGATGCTGCTGCTCCAGCAGACCACTCCATAAAAGATGGCATGCCACCACGGAGTTGAAGAAGGTCTTCAGAAGGTCTCCCTGCACTCCAAAGGACCTCAGTCTCCTCAGCAGATAGAGTCTGCTCTGACCCTTTTGTAAAGTGCGTTAGTGTGATCAGTCCAGTCCAGTTTATTGTTCAAGTGAACACCCAGGTACTTATAAGATTGCACAATCTCAATGTCCTGTCCTGTCCCACCAGCTCTTTGGTTTTACCAGAGTTGATCTGGAGGTGGTTCTGCCGGCTCCATCCTATGAAGTCCTGGTTCAGTTCTCTGTATTCTCTCTCATCACCGGTGGAGATGAGGTGACGATGCAGAGTCATCAGAGAACTTTAGCAGGTGGCAGGTAGCAGAGTTATATGTGAAGTCTGAGGTGTAGATGGAGAAGAGGAATGGAGCCAGAACGGTTCCTTGTGGGGCCCCCGTGCTGCAGGACACCAGGTCTGACTCACACTCCCCTATCCTCACATACTGTGGACGGTTGGTGAGGTAGTCCAGGAGCCGCCATCCATGCAGTGAGGTGGTGGTCCACCCCGGTCTGCTCCAGCTTGTCCCTCAGAAGCAAAGGCTGGATGGTGTTGAAGGCACTGGAGAAGGCGGAGAACATGACTCTCACAGTGCTTCCAGCCTTTTCCAGGTGAGAAAGGCATCTTTGTAGCAGGTAGATGACGCTGTCATCCACCCCGATGCCAGATTGATAGGCGAACTGAAGAGGGTCCAAAGATGAGATCACCAGAGGGCGGAGGTGCACAAGGACCAGGGTCTTCATCAGGTGGGATGTTAATGCCACCGGCCTGAAGCTGCTGAAGAGGAGGAGGAGGAGGAGGAGTAAGAGGAGGAGGAGGAGGTTTTATAACATGTAGTGCAGCCTAGAGGACAATGCATCACGTTGACTCTATTTAAAGTTACTACAAAGAACCAAGGAACCAGTCTCAGTTTAGTCCTGATCCTCTATAGACCTCCATCAGTAAACAGACCATCAGAGAGAAGATCGTCTGTTTCTATAAAGTTATTCTTAAAGCTCGTCATCGGAGCCACCGGGTCGGATTCTGGAGAAACCAGATGAAATCATGAAGGTTCACCAGAAACTCCTTCAGACCAGAGTCCAGCAGAGACCAGTCCACCGTGGACAGACCCAGATCCAGCAGAGACCAGTCCACCGTGGACAGACCCAGATCCAGCAGAGACTTCCACTGCAGCCTTTGACCTGCAGTTGGAGCTCCGGAGGACAGACCCAGGAGGAGACTCAGCTCCCGGCAGCAGCAGAGCTCCGGAGGGAGGAGGAGAGCCTCCTCCTCCTCCTCCTCCTCCTCCTCCTCCTCCTCCTCCTCCTCCTCCAGGAGCAGAGCTTCTCCTCTCTGCTCCTCCGGTGCTGGAGACCCAGACCGTATTGCTGGATCTACTGGAGGGAAGGGAGGCACAGGAGAACCAGAACCAGGACTGAGCGGGTCAGACTGTCAGACCCTGCTGCAGTAAAATGAGAGGTTTTCTAAAGGGAGTCTGGTGAACAGAAACACTACCACTGTAGTCCACAGGGGGCGCCAGAATCAACACTAAATGAAAGGTCCTTGTAGTGACTTTAAGGGCGCTGCATGTTGTTTCCTCCACAGGAAGTCATCCTTACTACAAGGAACACCTTTGCTGTGTTTCTTTCAAACACCAATGTGCCGTCCATCCTTTAAACCGCTCTCTCTCTTCCTGTTGTCTCTCGTTATCACAGGAATGCTTCAATTCTCCGTACGGGACCAGCTTCTTCTCTCAGTACGCGGAGCGGATCCCCGGAGAGACCAGTCAGCTGCTGTCAGACACCGCCAAGGAGAACCAGGTGTATCTGGTGGGAGGTAGGGAGGCTGGATGGGCTCACACACCAGAGTCCATAGAGGAAAGGGAGGGTTTAACTCTGTGAATCTGCATGTCAATTGTTTATTTCTAATGATAAAAACCTGCTAAATAAGTCTTGAAGATATATTACATATACAGTATTATATAGTGACTAGTGTAACACATGAGTCAGAACTGATTCTTTTCTTTCTTTATAGAAAATATTTAGAGTTGAGGTATCAAATAGCTCTAAATACAAAGATGATCAAACAGCTTTTTACTGTTAAATCACAGGTTTTAATGTAAACCTGCTAATGTCATCACTTTCTTGTTTATTAATTATTATTTTTATATATATATACAGTGCTGTGAAAAAGTATTTGCCCCCTTCCTGATTTTTTTATTGTTTTGCATATTTGTCACACTTAAATGTTTCAGATCATCAAACTAATTTTAATATTAGACAAAGATAACCCGAGTAAATACAAAATGCAGTTTTTAAATGATGATTTCATTTATTAAGGGAGAAAAGCTATCCAAACCTACCTGCCCCTATGTGAAAAAGTAATTGCCCCCTAAACCTAATAACTGGTTGGGCCACCCTTGGCGGTAACAACTGCAATCGAGCGTTTGTGATAACTGGCAGTGAGTCTTTCACAGGAGGAACTTTGGCCCACTCGTCTTTGCAGAATTGTTTTCATTCAGCCACATTGGATGGTTTGAGCATAAACGGCTTGTTTAAGGTCCTGCCACAGCATCTCAATCGGATTTAAGTCCGGACTTTGACTAGGCCTCTCCAAAACCTTCATTTTGGTTTTTTTGAGCCATTCAGAGGTGGACTTGCTGGTGTGTTTCGGGTCATTGTCCTGCTGCATAACCCAAGTGGCTTGATCTTGAGGTCACGAACTGATGGCTGGACATCCTCCTTCAGGATTTTCTGGTAGAGAGCAGAATTCATGGTTCCATCAATTATGGCAAGTCGTCCAGGTCCTGAAGCTGCAAAGCCCCAGACATCACACTACCAGCACCATGTTTGACTGTTGGTAGGATGTTGGTTTTATGAAACGCTGTGTTAGTTTTACGCCAGATGTAACAAAGGACGCACACCTTCCAAAAAGTTCAGCTTTCGTCTGGTCAATCCACAGAATATTTGCCTAAAAGTCTTGGGGATCATCAAGATGTTTTTGGCAAATGTGAGACGAGCCTTTGTGTTCTTTGGTCAGCAGTGGCTTTCGCCTTGGAACTCTCCCATGGATGCCATGTTGGCCGGTCTCTTTCTTATTGTTGAATCATGAACACTGACCTTACCTGAGGCAGGTGAGGCCTGCAGCTCTTTAGATGTTGTTCTGGGGTCTTTATGACCTCCTGGATGAGTCGTCGATGGGCTCTTGGAGTCATTTTGGTCGGCCGGCCTCCTGGGAAGCTTCACCACTGTTCCAAGTCTTCTCCATTTGTGGATATTGGCTCTCACCGTGGTTCCTGGAGTCCCAAAGCCTTAGATCGCGGCATGATGTGTTGCTTTTTGAGATCGTTTAGCCTGCTTCACTTTGTCAGACAGGTTCTATTTAAGTGATTTCTTGATTCAACAGGTCTGCAGTAATCAGGCCTGGGTGTGGCTAGTGAAACTGAACTCAGCTTTCCAAAAATGTGGTTAATCACAGTTCATTCATGATTTATTAAGGGGGGCAATTACTTTTTCACATAGGGGCAGGTAGGTTTGGATAGCTTTTCTCCCTTAATAAATGAAATCATCATTTAAAAACTGCATTTTGTATTTACTCTTTGTCTAATATTAAAATTAGTTTGATGATCTGAAACATTTAAGTGTGACAAATATGCAAAACAATAAGAGACCAGGAAGGGGGCAAATACTGTGTGTGTGTGTGTGTGTGTGTGTGTGTGTGTGTGTGTGTGTGTGTGTGTGTGTGTGTGTGTGTGTGTGTGTGTGTGTGTGTGTGTGTGTGTGTGTGTGTGTGTGTGGCATTCTCCCTCTACTTAGAATATCACTACTTTTCACCAGGTTTTGGTGTTTGTTCCACAGAGTTAAAGTTTTACAGACTTTCTCCTCCAACAGCAGAGTTAATAAATGATTTCAGTTAAACCACACGTTTGTTTTTAGAGGAGCGAGCAGCTTCAAAACTGGCCAAACTGACATCTCACTAGTCCATGTTTAACGTTTAGCAGTTGAAATACATTAATTATGATAACAAAATATGTAATAATAATATAAAAACACAATGAATTCCCATTGTTGATGTTTTCCTTGTTCTCCAGGGTCGATCCCTGAGGAGGACGGAGGGAAGCTCTATAACAGCTGTTTGGTGTTCGGTCCTGATGGAGAGCTGATCCTCAAACACAGGAAGGTCTGAGTTCATCTCGTTCACTCTGTTGTTAGTTTACTTATATAATTAATTACTAATAATAGTAATGAATTAACACAGAGATGACAGCAGCAGGACATTCACACGGTTTCTCCTCATGTCTCCTTTTTAGATTCACCTCTTTGACATCGACGTTCCGGGTAAAATCCGCTTCCAGGAGTCCGAGACTCTGAGTCCGGGGAGCACTTTGTCCACGTTCGATACCCGTAAGTGACTTTTCTCCTCCGTTGATCCTCCTGCAGCTTCAACGAGCTCCGTTTGACCCCGTTTGACCCCGTTTGACCCCTGTTTGACCTCTGTGATTCCTCCGGCAGCTTTCTGTAAAGTGGGCGTGGGGATCTGCTACGACATGAGGTTTGCAGAGCTCGCTCAGCTCTACAGCCGGAGAGGTGAGCGGCTGATTGGACCGGTACTGTTTGTTTTTATAAAGACGTGATGGACGAGTTGACGGTTTGTCTCTTTGTGTCTTTGTGTCTTTGTGTCTTTGTGTCCTCAGGATGTCAGCTGCTGGTTTACCCCGGAGCCTTCAACATGACCACGGGGCCGGCTCACTGGGAGCTCCTGCAGAGGGGGAGGTGAGGTCTTTATAGATTTGATTCATGTCTCTCATGAGCAGAGGTCTTATCTTCTATTACATCTTTAATCCTGTTTTTAAAACCTTGCATGCTTATTTAATAAGATAAAATAAGATTATCTTTATTAGTCCCAAAATAGAAAATATCAGTTTACAGGAGCAGAGTAGACAAATCAACATTATCGGCCAAATGAAAAAGATGATATTTAAAACGAGTACCTTGAAAAAGAGCATTTGTTTTCTACAAATTGTGATTTTATCTTTATGATGTAATATTTATGAATCACTTAATATATATTGTGGTATTCAAACCTTCCTAAAGGGGCTTTTAAAACAACTTTACTGCCCTGTCTTGTGACCTTCCTCGTTTCCTTGTCTCCTTCTCAGGGCGGTGGATAACCAGGTGTACGTGGCCACAGCGTCTCCGGCCAGAGACGAGACGGCTTCATACGTGGCCTGGGGTCACAGCACCGTCGTTAACCCCTGGTACGCCAACAACCATGTTTCCTCTGACCAGATCCTTCTCTCTGCTCTTACTCTACTGTGTGCCTCCTCGTCTCCTCGTCTCCTCGTCTCCTCGTCTCCTGCCTGTGACCCAGAAATCAATCTCAGCGCTCATCTTGAAAATCACAATGTTATGCTTCTATTTGGTTCTTTATCCTGATGGAAGCTTTGGTCACATATGATGTGTTCAAGGACCGTTGGAAAGATGAATATATGACGATAATGTTGGTTTTTAGAGCTTCTGGCTGAGATGAAAAACGAAAAATCATGCTTTTGGAGTTGAGAGGGTTAATTGACGTCGCTTTAAAATTGTTGAGGAACTAGGATGTCAGGAGAGGAGGCGAGGAAAGGAAAGGAATCAAGGATTTACAAAGTGAGAAACAACAAGAGCCCAGTGTCTGACTTTTGTCTTGTGCAGTGAAGGGAACACGAGGCAATTAGTGAATGAAAAGAAAGCAATAGATGACTTTTAAAAAGGTTAAAAGATGAACATATTAAGAAATCCAGTACAAACTTAAAACAGACAGTTCACTACCAGGCCTGTTGTTTTTTACTCACAGTAAATACTTTTACATACTTTTACCTCATTATTTGACACTTTGGCCACATTTAAAATGAACATCAGACTTTATAAACGTTATAAATATGAAAGAAAAATTGAGAAAAAGCATTTTAACTTTCCTTTAAATTGACTTACGGACATTTAATCTGCAGGATGCAATTATATTGTTTGATTATTATTACAGATACATTAACATTTTATTAAATATTTTTGCTGTTTGAGGTGATTCTTAGTTTAACTACTTTAAATACGGTTCAGTCTTATCTATAACGAAGCATCACATTTAATAAAGTATCATGTGTTTTATTTGTCCAGTAAATATGGTACACAGTTCAGTATTTCCCTCTGAGAAGCAGAAGTATAAAGTAGCATAAAAGGAAGTATCTAATTTAAGTACAAGTTCCTCAAAATAGTATTCATCACGCGAAGACCAGTAGTTTCTCTCCTTTTGTTTTCTGTGAATATTTATTAAACTTTTTTAATTTTGCAGACATTTGATTGTTTCTTTTTGCTGTTTCAGGGGTGAAGTGATCTCAAAGGCCGGAGCAGAGGAGGCCGTTATTTACGCCGACGTTGGTGAGTGGAGGAGGAGGAGGAGGAGGAGTTAAACACATTGATCATCAGGACTGAATCACGTTCTTTGATAAAGTCATGACATCTTGTAGAGCATTATATCATTATTGTTTCTGCTCTGAACGCCTCTGTCCCTCTCTGATCTGATCCCAGACCTGCAGTATTTGGCCGACATCCGGCAGCAGATCCCCGTCACGGCTCAGCGGCGTGACGACCTCTACACGGTGACCTCTGTGAAGGAAACAGCCAGCTGATCATGTGACCTCCAGAGGAAGAGAAGGTACCGACACAAACAACGTCTGGTTCTGACGCACCAGACTTCACTGATCTCATGCTGGAAATAAGAGATAACGCTCAACTTCTTATTAAAGGATGGAACTGAGCTGAAATGAGAAGTTCAATATTAAATTAATGACGGAAACGATTAATCGCTTAGTTGTCAGCTTTGTCAGCAATGAATTGACAACTATTTTAATAATCGATTAATCAGTTTGAATCATTTTTTTAAGAAAAGATGTGAATATTTTCTGGTTTCTTTCCTCTGTGACAGAAAACTTAATATATATTTCAGATCTGAACAAAACAAGACATTTGAAGACTTCATCTCAGGAAACACGGATGGACATTTTACATCTTTTTATCAAATGTCGAATAACAATTAATCGATTAATCAATAAGAAGACAATCGCCAGATTAATCGACAGTGAGTTTAATCTCTACATTGGATCTTTTAATCACGTTCATATTATTGGAAATCAAACCTTTGGTTTCATGATAAAAAACACAAGTAGAAATATTTTTGTCTTTCTGTTTTTCCTTTTGATTCAAATGTAAATTGTCACATTTTCTGTATAAATGTAAATAAAACAGCTGAAGCGTCGGTTTTATTCTCTTTATTTAAAATTGAAACACCACAAATTATTAGTCTTATAGTAAATGTATTTATATCGACATCGTCGGTTTAAAATCCCTCCTCTCGTGGTGGAAGTTGACGTGATGAAACCAGCGGTCAGAACAAAACAAAGTATTTACAAATCAGTTCTGTTTCCTCGAGTCAGAAAAGTTAACGAGGATTCGTTTCACACGTCGGTCTCCTTTTTCTCCGGCTTCATGGCCACTTTCTCCTTCTCCTCCTCCTCCTCCTCCACCTCCTCCACCGGCCTCCTCCTTTTGTATCCTGAACGAAGAGCAAACATTCATTCACATGAGGAATTATCTGCAGAATCAACAGCTGTCTGTTTACCAAACATTTATTTCACATTTCCTTCGTTAAAGCTTGTTTTATTAGTCTAAAGGTAATGCGTAACAATCCTCTTTTTAATGTATACAGTGCTTCATTGCAGCCACTGCTCCTCTGGGATGGTCAAATGCAGAGAATTGTAATTTTCCCAATGTGGGACTAATAAGGCTTAATTATTATTATTATTATTATTTGTGCATTAATGTTGGATGAACTTGCTTTTAAACAAAATCCTCTTTTCTATATTTTGATTATGTCTTCCCATCTCATATCTTATTGTCATTTTATTTGAACTCTTACATTGTTAGTTCTCTGTATTGCTGAATATCGTTGGATATGATGACGTGAAACTGAACTGAACAAACAAACAGTTGCTGCTTCAGGTTCAGAGAGTATTTAATCAAACACAAACCTGTTGGGAACCCGTATTTATTGAATAATCATTATTCATCTCTCAGTGTCACATGACACCAGTGCAGGTTGTTTACTTTGTGCTTTAGTTATCATGGTGGTAACTTCACCTCCAGTATAGAATACATGATATGAATACCTCTCCTAAACCAGTTCTTATGATGAGACATAATGGTCAAGTCCCTCAAAAACTGAAGGGTCACCATGGTAACACGTATCCTGGAGACACTGACTGTAGCAAGAACTTCCACACAGGATGTTTGACTCCTTGGTGAGTACAAGTCAAAGTCAAAGTTCAAGGTGCCATGTTATGAGGAAGAAGTGTGTCAGAACTGAATGCATACTGATGTAACAGTAGGTACTTTGTAAGGGAAGCTGCTGTTTGATCTAGAAGTAAAAAGAAAAAGTGAGATTTGGAACGCAGCCGAAGTGTCGAGCGCTTTGAGTGTTCGGAAGACTAAAAAATCCATCTACCGTTGACTTCCAGCCAACTACACACCCTGTAAAGCTTCCTGACTGAATCTTATCAAACATAAAACCTCCCAGAACATCATTGGTTCTCATCTACTGAGCATCAGTGATATTGGTGACAAGAGGTGCCTGCAAAGAGCTAATTAAATATATTAAAAGACAAATCGCACCAAGACACAACCTGTTCAGCCTGCTGCCGTCTGGGAAGAGATACAGAAGTATCAGCAGATGAAACACCAGACTTCAAAACCGCTTGTATATGTATACGGCGGCTGTGGCGTAGTGGAGAGCAAGGTAGTTCTCCAATCAGAGGGTCGGTGGTTCGATACCCGGCTTCGACAGTCGATGTGTCCTTGGGCAAGACACTTAACCCCAAGTGCTCCTGAAGGCCATCGGTGTGGACTGGATGATGAATGTTAGTTAGAGTCTGATGGTGGCACCTTGATGGTAGCCTGTCATCAGTGTGTGAATGGATGAATGATATGTAATATACTACTGACTGTAAGTCGCTTTGGAGAAAAGCATCTGCTAAATGACTGTAATGTAATGTAATACATATGTAATGTACTGTAATGTAATGTATACAAAATGTAGTTTTTTGTTGTGCAACCTGTTGTACAATGACTATAAAATGTATAACCTTGTAATATAAACACCTGACCAAGTACCCAAGCCTCCTCTCAGGTGGTTTCCTGCTATATTTGTTGTCTCCTCGTTGCCATGGTGACAACAACTAACAGCATCTGTGTCATGGCAACAAAGTTAGACCAAATTGATTTAAGTTCCCGTAGAAACCTTCAGACATGCCTACCTCTGTTCTGACCCTTTTGGAACTCCTTCTTCTTCCTCTTGCTCATGCGGTCCAGGTGGATCTGGTAGACGACCCCCACCAACACCATGACCCCGACCACCGTGCAGAGGGCCGTGCTGAAGATCCACATGGCATCCGAGGCTCGGCTCTTCACCACGGGGCCGCCCTTCACCTTCCCTCCATCTGAGCAGAAACAAGAACCAGAGATCAGTGAACAGTAGAGGAGTAACGGACCGTTGTAGATCAGTGATCCGTACTGATCCCCTCATGGATTAATAAAACAGTTCAACGTTGACCTTTAAAGAGTGAAATAAAGTTTCACTGATGATGGTTATCCTCCAATATTCAGTAAATATGAGATCAGGACTTCATTTATGCTTTCTCTAGTCTCTGATCTCTGATAATGTTACATTATAAACAACCAACCTGTGTTTAAACCAACAGGAGAGCTAGTAACGTTAGCAGGAGGAGGTTCAGTTCAGTTACATTATGATGCGTTCAGGCTCTGTTCACTGAAAATGAGTATTGGTTGAAGGTAAATTATAGCGTTATCATGATGTGTTCACATGTAATCTGTAAAATGTAGTGTTGGTGATAAACTAGAATAAATCCAGTAGTTTGAAGATGTTTTCAGATTAAATAAAATAGATATTAGAGATGAATTATGATGTTTAACTTCCTAACACTAGCTCTAAGATTATAATACATCATTAAAACTAATAATGACTAGATTTATTTTAATCCATAAAAATACAATCTTTTATTTCCTTATCATTTGAATTGTGTGTTTTTATGAAAAAAAAACTACAAATTACTATAAAAAAGGATAACATTTAGTATTTTTGATGGTTTACTGTCAGCGTTGAAATGATTTTTGTCGGGGGAAAGTAAAATAAATAGTCTGGATCCTTGTAGACCAGCTGCTATAATCAAACAACAAAGGGATCTGTATCTGACGATATTGATAATCAATGATCAATTATAAAAAATAAAAAAAACGGATGTCTAAAAGTTATATTTGCTCTTTTATCTTTTGGGATGATCTGATCTGTGAGTTTTATGATCCGTTGCTCCACTAGTGAACAGGTTTTGTGAGTTTGAGGGCCTGGAAATCACTGAACGGATCACTCACAGTTTGTGGCCCTCAAGCTTTCTTTCGTGGACGGGTTCTCTACGACGCACGACACGCTGGCGCCTTCGGAGACGTTGAGCGTCAGCCGGCTGGTGACGTTGAACAGAAGGGAGTCTGGGAGCTCCGCCACCAGCGTCCTCACCGAGCCGTCGGGGGGGTCGTTGGTGTCGTTGATGAACCAGTAGACTTTGGGTTCAGGAAAACCGCCGCTGGAGTGACACCAGAAGGCCGTCTCACCTCCAGGCTCTGCCTCCAGCCTCCTCAGCATTGGGGAGCTGAAACTGGCTGCAAACATCCGTCAAAGACAACGTTGGCTCATTTAAACACTTTAAATCACTTCCTGTTTGTGTTTGGACACTGACCTGCTGTCCGGAGGCACACGGTGCACAGCTCGGTGGTTTGATTCTCCCCTGACGTGACGATCAGGCTGTAGTTGACGTTGTGCTCCGAGGGGTCCACCGTGGGGAGCTGCAGGGACAAGTTTCCGGTCAGCGTGGCGTCCGGTGGGGTCGTGGCTCTGTTGATGCTCCACTCCTCCACAGCTCCGTCCTCCCTCCACACCGACCTCAGCACCACCTCCTCCCCTCTCCTCCACTCGATGGAGACGTTCACAGAGGTCAACAGCCCGGGGTGAACGCAGGGCAGCGAGACCGGCTGTCCAACCACACCGAGGACACACTGCTCCTCTGAGGACAGACAAGAGAGACAGGACGGTGAAGAGTCAGAGTAGTGGAGAGTAATCCAGTACATTTACTGAAGGACTGTACTCAAAGTTACTACGAGGAACTTTCATTTAGTGTTGATTCTGTTGGTCCCTGTGGACTACAGTGGTAGTGTTCCTGAGCACCAGACTCCCTTTAGAAAACCTCTCATTTTACTGCAGCAGGGTCTGACAGTCTGACCTGCTCAGTCCTGGTTCTGGTTCTCCTGTGCCTCCCTTCCCTCCAGCGGCTCCAGTAATACGGCCTGGATCTCCAGCAGCGTGGTGTTGACTCCCATCTGTCCACGGTGGACTGGTCTCTGCTGGATCTGGGTCTGTCCACGGTGGACTGGTCTCTTCTGGATCTGGGTCTGTCCATGGTGGACTGGTCTCTGCTGGATCTGGACTGGTCTCTGCTGGATCTGGGTCTGTCCACGGTGGACTGGTCTCTGGATCTGGATCTGGGTCTGTCTGTCCCCGGTGGACGGTGGACTGGTCTCTGCTGGTCTCTGAGTCTGGTCTGAAGGAGTTTCTGGTGAACCTTCATGATTTCATCTGGTTTCTCCAGAATCCGACCCGGTGGCTCCGATGACGAGCTTTAAGAATAACTTTATAGAAACAGACGATCTTCTCTCTGATGGTCTGTTTACTGATGGAGGTCTATAGAGGATCAGGACTAAACTGAGACTGGTTCAGGATCATATAGAGGATCAGGACTAAACTGAGACTGGTTCAGGACCAGGCAAAAGATCCTCACAGTAACTTTGAAGTACTTCACTTGAGTCTTCTCTTCTCATGCCACTATGTACTTCTACTCTGCTACATTGATCTGACAGCTTTAGTTACTCTATAAATTAGGATTTTGTGCAGAAAACATATGAAAATGTAGAAGTACAACGAATATTTGAGTAATCCTTTGATAGAAAATTAACGTGCAACTATATTGATAATTGTTTAGCAAACATGTTAACATATTTCATGACTCCAGCTTCACAAATGTGAAGAATTACTGCTTTTTTTCTTTTAAATTATTTTAATAAT